>NC_089797.1:15627894-15635394 GCF_040412425.1 Macrobrachium rosenbergii | reverse complement strand
AGAGATTTAGTAGTAGAGACAGTTGGGATGGAGGAAGGATGATGGTTTATAGTGGGAGGGGGCCATCATGTGACGGATAGTAGTAGTTTGAGGATGTAAGGCCTTTGAAAGAAAAATAGAGAAACATTGCAGGTGGGGTTGAACCCTTTAAACCCTAGAGTCCCTGCAGAGTATTCTTAGTGGTAGAGTAGTTTAGTTGGAATAAGACAGAGATGATGTGTATAGGGCCTATATGAGGGATGGGATGAGTTGAGGAGGATGATGGTGGTTTCCTCGCCCTGACCTTTATTGCTTCTGGACAGGGGTAGGGTGGGGGCGCGATGTCCTGACCCAGTCATGCTCCTATATCAAAGAAAACGGCTGATGTTCTTCCAGGTCACTCTCCCGTACCAAAGAAAACGGTGCAAAGCCAGTTTACTGCCCAGGGCAAAAAGATTAAATCTTGAGCATCTCTTATAACCCCCGACTATTGGTTCAAACTAACACGAACCAGAATTCACTACCTCTCCCAGGTTCAAAATAGACAGAGGCCTATCTATCGGCCGAGCAAAGCAGAAAGGCGGGCGCTTTCATAGCGTATTTTGGCGCTAATCTTTACAATATATATATATATATATATATATATATATATATATATATATATATATATATATATATATATTATTATATATATATATATATATATATATATATATATATATATATATATATATGTGTATATATACATATATAAAGGCTAAATGCCACGTTCCATAATTCTTGATTCAGTTTATATATACATATATGATGTATATAAATATATATATATATATATATATATATATATATATATATATATATATATATATATATATATAAAACTAATGCCACGTTCTATATCTTCGTGATTCAGTTTACAAACACATATATATATATATTTTATATATAATATATATATATATATATATATATATATATATATATAATAAATAAACATTTATTTTTTTTCTTCTGTCACACCTAAAAAAAATGTTTTTTCCCTTAAATCACTAGAAGTGTTTTTGTTCTCTATGATAGCAATTGACAAAGAACAAGGACTGATTGGAAAATACAACAAATACGCAGCGATTCACTGAATGAAACTCGCTTCCGCACCCTAATTGAGAGGGACCGGATTTCAATAACCCAAGTTTCGATTAAATGTAGCTGCTTGTATTTCAGGGTTAAATGTTATTATTATGATTATTAATTCTATTAAATAATGAGTTAATGTCCATTAAACTCAGCAACGCCAGCGTATATAATTAGATTCAATTACTGTGGTAACTAATATTTCCATTATGTAAATGTAGCTTTTCGAAATACATATGTTCTAGATAATGAAGCCACCTCTTTAGTGCAAACGAGGGCTACAGTTGTTTTTGGCGCATTGTAAATAATAATGGCATTTTATCATTCTTTTGGGTTTTGCTCTTTTGTTTATTACACGAACAAATTTGTAGTCCACATTATTTGATTATTTGCAGAGTTTTTCATGTGACTAAGGAAACAGGAAAAGAAGGATTCTTCTGTCATCGAAACCTGTATTTTTACAATAGTCAGTAACACTCGTCTCTCTCTCTCTCTCTCTCTCTCTCTCTCTCTCTCTCTCTCTCTCTCTCTCTCTCTAGTTTTATAGACAATGGTGTTTTATATTACAAATACAGACATATATATATATTATATATACACACATGTATGTATGTATATTATAATATATATATAAATATATATATATATATATATATATATATATATATATATATAAAAAGATCATCTTGGCACAGACTTAAAGGAGCTGCTGCCTGACTTATTCTTTCAATAATTTCATAGTATCCCTCGTAAAGTTAAGAGCTTATATTATCAAGGCAGAAGCAGAATTTACCCTATTGTTTTTGCTGTTGATGTCTGCGGGTTAGTATTATTAAGATCTTGTATCGCTAAATTCAGGTAATATAAATCGATTGGATGCAAAGTAATAACCCGAAAAAAGTTGCTAAATTCGATAACGTACGCAGTTTAAGCAATTTAAGAGAGGATGATAGCCTCCATTACTGAGGCTACTAGCTGTACGTAAATGATTAACATAATAATAATAATAATAATAATAATAATAATAATAATAATAATAATAATAATAATATTAGTAACAGGTATGAATGGTGATGCATTCTGTTTTGTCTTATAGGTGCGAGCCAAAGCTAAACTATTCATACCCTTGCATCAGTCCTTGTCATGTGGTGTATCTTGCTGATGAGCGCTTGCAGACACATTCGGTAGGGCAAATAAAACACAGAAACTATTTGTCATGCTTTAGTTGTTGGGAGCATGCGTCACACACACACAAAAAGTCTGAACCTTAGCCAAGATCTTAGCGGAAAAGGTTAGGAACAGATCTTTAGCAGGCTGGAAAAGAATCAGGTGATTAGAGCAATAGATTACTGTTGACGTAATGCATGTAAAATAGTACCCATGGCTCATGGGCTTACTGAAATCAGTTCTTTTAAGAGTCCTGATAATTGTAAAACTTTCATTATTATTATTATTACTATTTGTGTTGTTGTCTTAAGTTAAACTCCACAAACCGCAAACCTCATCTAATAGATATCACGACATTTTGATATGTTGGGGAGCCATTTGTTTTTAGATTATTATTAAGAAAACTTTACTGTCACAGTTTAGCTGTCTTATTCTTATGAAGAATCAGGCAAAACACCAGTGTGTTGCTTGAAAGTTTTTTTTTTTTTTTTTTTTTTGCAACTAAAGTGACTTACTAACTTGAGATTGAGAGACATTACGTACCATATTTACTTCGGTCTTGCTTTATTGCCGTGTTTACTGTATTGCTGAATTGTCCACCCACACAAGAACAAAAATAAACTTACCTATGCGAGTAAGTTCATAAATACAAGCTTGTGTAGACTTTAAAATATTCTACGTTCCGCATACCCAGGCTTCGTTAACACTAGTCAGGACTGCCTCCTGGGTTACAGCTTCAAATTACCTTTTAATGGATTTAAAAGCGTTCTGGACGCTTTCACTGTGTGTGAAGTGTGTAAGAGCCCGATGTAACTAGTTCCAGTACAACGAAAGAAAATGTTTTAATGTATTTCTCTGTATGCCTCTTCAATATAACATTCATTTGAGGGAATATCCCTTTTATGTAAACAGAAAGAGGCTATATCTTCCCCTCAATTAAACAACAAGACTTCAGAACGCAAGCAAGCTGTAACAGTTCTAGATAAAACTACCTTTCTAGATAAAACTCCCTTCCTTTCATTTATTTAGTAAATACACACGCCTCAGTTATTTTTTAACAGTCCCATTGCTTACCCTCGCATCGTTACGCTGTTTGCAGAGAGACTCGGGACTCGTTGTTGAGAGTAACGCCTGTAATTTTTCTATTTCTTTTGGGGAGTCCTTTTTAAAAACCTTTAATCTGCCACATGTTTAACGTCAATAGGCTATATCTTGAAGCTCAGTTAGTGTCAGTTTAAAATGAAACTATGATAGAAACTAAACTGACGAAAGTGAACTAGACCAATGGGATTAAGGAAAGTACGTCCCATATGTTAGGTATCGAGTTTTTCATATTTGGAATATATACATATATATACTGTATATATAATATATTTACATATATATATATATATATATATATATATATATATATATATATATATATACTCTATATATAATATATTTATTTATATATATATATATATATATATATATATATATATATATATATATATATGTACATACATACATATATATGTACATATATATATGTGTGTATGTATATATGTATGTGTATATATATACAGTATATATATATATATATATATATATATATATATATATTTATATACTGTATTAGTGTATGCAGTTGTATGTGGATTTATTTCTATTTTTAACTGTGTGCTTATGATATTAAATTTGATGAACAGGCTATTTTGACCATTCGGCCATCAAGAAAGATATAAATAGCTATCAACTCTGCTGTTCATATAACTTTCCAAACAAGGCTGTGCATTTAGCATCGACACCAACCTATTTCCACCACGGTAACTGTTTTCTAATTCTGTAACACCTAGTTAATTTTGAATTTTGCTGACCCTCTACCGCTGTATCTAAACCATAGGGGCAGGCTCGTATCTTGGACGTGGCAGATACCCTTTCCAACTGCAATCCCCATCGGTGTAAGTTATTCCCAAGGTATAGTGAATTTTATATTAAACGATATTTGTGACATGTGAGTTGTGAATATGAAAAAGTATTAGTGATAGAATTTTATAATTAACCATGTGTTACAAACTTACAGATCAGATATAAAGTTGGGATAAATCGCTGTGATTTCAAGGGCAGAACCTGATTTCGACAGGAAAAATGAGAACAGAGTTAATATCGACTTGTATCTCCTTGACAGACGAATAGTCAAAGTCGACTGTCTATTATTGTATCTAAACAAAGTCCCAGGTTCGAATCCTGACCAAACACTACATTTATCAGTTACGAATCCCCTTGGGTGTGCGTAATTCTCAAGATATAGTGATTTCGATATTGACAGGTATTTGCGGATTTTATATTTGTGAACATAAAAAAAGCCACGTGCGTTTTCTTCATAAATCAGTTAAGTAAATATTATTGGACTTAAAATATTTTAATTCCACCTTGTAGACTTGACTGTATCCCTGAAAAGTGAAGTGAAAAAACCTGGGCTATTTCAGTGTAAAAATAAAGCTGAAGCCAGGAAATAAAGGCACCCTATTCCAGGTACTGCCTACAAAGGTATAAAATGAATCTAGGAAACAGTTTTTCAAACCTTACTCTTAAAACTGTAGTTGTTGCTAACTGTTCAAGTATTGACAGCTGATGAGTGTTTGAAGGCTAGTAATTGTAAATGACGGAAGAGAGACAAGGATTTTACCAGAGTTTCTGTAGACTGACAACTACCCGGTAATATGTGAGGAAGCGTAAAAAAAACTTGCTATGCCTTTTATATGTTTACAAAGCCCTCCGGAGTTCAAATTGAGAAACGTTCCATGCTGCGCAAGGCAATAGAAAGGAAGCAAACAACGAAGACACTGTTCAAGTTGATACTCTTAGGGGATGTTGAAGGGCAGAATTTTATATTTAGAGCAGCTGTCTTGGTCAATAGTACCCCTGTCTGAAGACCGTATGTGGAGGGGGGAAAGATGCCTCAGTTATCGGAGAGCATCTCTGCCTCTCAGGAACGGTACTGGAATACACAAGAATTTACTCAGATAATTATACATAAATATTTCAGCCTTCTATTGATAATTATGCATATTTGGGGATAATTGTATATGGTTAAATGCATGAAATCTTGTTCATCTAACAACATTTTTATCTATTGTCCCTATTTTTAAACACTATGGTGAAATTATTTATAAAAAATAACCTGCTTATTCATTTTTTTAAACCCCATTCGTCAGTGACTGCATCTGCTTGAAATTCGTCCCCCAAATGTATCTCTTCTCCATCGCTTCTTTTCCTTTTCAAGAATCCTGAGGCTGAAAAGAACGGGCATAAAGAAATTCCACTACAGAGACAATTCGGCGGCCCTTGCGAAATCGATGAGAAATCTATATGCAAGCCATTCAGCGAGTGGCGCTCGCTGTGCAGATAGGAATCCCCATCAGATGGCAGCATATCTATTCGTTTACCTCAACTGGAGGAGAGACCACGGAATACACCAGGCCTAATATGAACAGTAGTAGTAACGGTTCATATAAGGCCTGTTGTTTTGCTCGAGAAAGTGATCACAGGTGTTGAATTTGCAATGTTAACTCGTCTTCTGACTTTTAAGTTTTGATATAGTTTTGGTATTTTCTTTTTTTTTTTTTACTTATTTGTTCATGTTTCATGAATTCGTCAAGGAATGCAGGTGCAAAGAGAAAGAATATATTATAATGCCCTATGGTGCAGATTGTTGTAGTTGAAATTCCTTCATATATTATATTATATATATATATATATATATATATATATATATATATATATGTATGTATATATACATATATATAAATATACATGTATATAAATACACAAACATATATATATATATATATATATATATATATATATATATATATATATATATATATATATATATATATATTTATATATATATATATATATATATATATATATATATATATATATATATATATATATATATATATATGTATGTATATGAAGATTCTAAGTAAAGTATCAATACCTTCACAATAATATAAGCATTCTTATTTGCAGCAGACCAAACAACTAAGGTAACTATTTTGCGGTAATGACGCGATAAGCCGAAAAGAAAGTTACCGACAACTGAACAGAGCTCACCTCTCAGTCAGCCTGTAGATAAGCGGGGAATACACGCACAAGTGAATACCAAGAAACGGGCAAGAGAAGTTTTCTTCCATATTGCTTACTCTTTTGATGGACTTCCTCTTCTTCCTTTCCTTATCTAAGAGAATGAGTCCTCTTGTGGAGTTCCCTTTCGGCCTCCCCCCACCCCCCCATCTATCTTTTAGGTGAGAGACAAGATCAATATGTTAACAAGACCCGGGAAAGGAACCGTCCTTGGTTTCTATTAATGAAGATTAAAGGAAAAGGTAAAAGTACCGCCCGCAGAGGTTTCTTTTTGGTCTCTGACAGACATCAAAGTCGAGAGACTTTATTGAAACCAATTTCGTTTTTTTTTTTTTTTATTCTCTCTCTCTCTCTCTCTCTCTCTCTCTCTCTCTCTCTCTCTCTCTCTCTCTCTCGTTAACAAACAATTTTTTTTCTATTAAGGTCACAGGTCAGACATGCTCCTTCTAGTCTCTCTCTCTCTCTCTCTCTCTCTCTCTCTCTCTCTCTAACAAACATCTTTTTTTTATCAGTTTCTAACGTCAGACATATTCCTTCCAGTATCTCTCTCTCTCTCTCTCTCTCTCTCTCTCTCTCTCTGTCTAACAAACATCTTTTTTTATCAGTTTCAATCGTCAGACATATTCCTTCCAGTATCTCTCTCTCTCTCTCTCTCTCTCTCTCTCTCTCTCTCTCTCTCTCTCTCTCTCTGTCTGTCTAACAAACATCTTTTTTTATCAGTTTCAAACGTCAGACATATTCCTTCCAGTATCTCTCTCTCTCTCTCTCTCTCTCTCTCTCTCTCTCTCTCTCTCTCTCTCTCTCTCTCTCTCTCTCTCTCTCTCGTCAACAACCAGTTCTCTGTTTAATCAAGATTCACAGGGCAGACATGTTCCTTCTAGATTAATTTTTAAAGCCTTTGTGTTTTGTAATACAAAAACCAACCGAGTTTTGGGACCACCTTTGGTACGGTGTAGGTATATTTTTATGTTGTTTGGACTCCCTACTGCGATCAGCTGGCAATTGCCACTCGGCTCTCCATTTTAAAATCTGGGGAGACTCCTTTCAACCGGCCAACCGACACCGTCTCTTGTTGGCGTCCATCAGTTT
>NC_089797.1:15615394-15625394 GCF_040412425.1 Macrobrachium rosenbergii | reverse complement strand
CCAAGCTGCAACTATTTGTTTACTTTATTTCGAACTTACTGATGAAAAAATAAAGATATAACGATTTCAAAGCATGAACATCTTACACACACACACACATATATATATATATATATATATATATATATATATATATATATATATATATATATATATATATATATATATATATATATATATCGTTATATCTTGATTTTTTTCATCAGTAAGTTCGAAATAAAGTAAACAAATAGTTGCAGCTTGGAACGTATGTTCTGTCAATCATGATGAAAAAATAGATAAAAATATATACGTTATGTATATATTTATATATTACATGCACACACACACACATATATATATATACACACACATACATACATATACTGTATGTATATATACACACACACACACACATATATATATATATATATATATATATATATATATATATTATATTAAAAAAAATTGACTTCTAGGAAACAAAGCCGTTTTCTTTACGTAATGTGACATCCACTTCAAACCCATAACATTGATCCTATCTTTTTTTCCGTACTACGTTAATAATGAGGGTCTCGACCTTTGTATCGTGGAGTATCGTTGATATCTATTTCAAGATGATGTCAGGCCACAAAAAACTTTGAAGTACGTTATGTGATCTAATGAAGATACCTTCTAGATGTTCAAGAGAAAATCGTGATTGAAATTTTGGGATATTTGATCATAACTGCTTTAGCCCTTGTTTTCTGTGGTGTTATTATTATTATTATTATTATTATTATTATTATTATTATTATTATTATTATTATTATTATTATTATTATATATCTAAACCTTCATATTTTCACATAACGTAGATGATTACTTATTTTCACTCCGTAGGAGGATAGTGCTGTCAGTGTATCTCACGCGGTGCACTGTAGGCATTACATCAGGTTCTTTACAGCATTCCTTCAGCCGCTAGTCGCAACCCCTTTCATTCCTTTTACTATACCTCCTTTCACATTCTCTTCCATCTTACTCTCCACCCTCTCCAAACAATTGTTTCAACATTATTTTCAGCGCTGAATGTTCATAGGTCCCAGCGCTTGGCCTTTGGCCTTAACATTATATTACGAATCCAGTTTTACTTATTTTTAAATAGATAAACTATTCATTTGGTTTATAGATCAGACTAAACCTAGCTTGCTTCTAGGAAAGCTGTTAGGTCTTACGTTGCTCTTTAATATCGTACGTATCTGCCGAATGTGGGAGTTATAAAGAAATTAATAAAAAGATTAAAGTTTGACGTTGTAACAAATACAGTCAACAACTATATTCCAGAATTGTCAGCAACAGAATAAATTTTATAAAAGAAAAGTATTCAAATATAGAACCCCTACACATATTTACTGCTTTGTAACTTGTGTAAACATTCATTTAAGGTATAACACAGGCTGAATGAAAGGTCAAGAGTCCTCCAGTTTTTTGCAGCGGAAATACTATTTTTTTTTATTATTATTGACTCAGGTAGCACATGTGAAATAGCCGCTGTTGACATCTTTAAACCTCACCTAAAATTACTCAGAATTCAAGAGCAAGTATATTTCACAGGAGTAAAGCCCTTTACTTCTGATCCCCTAATGTTTCAGCAAAGAGCAAATTCATATCTGCTTTGTGCTGATGTCTCCTGAATTCAGGTGTATCGGTTTTATTTTGTTCTCTCATATTTGATAATTATTTAAAAATTTTCCTTTGACGTGTCTTTCTTTGTAACTGATTTCCTTTTTGAGCCCTTTTGGTTTATAGTCTGTTGATCCTGTCCATTAGAATTTTCAACAGAAGATTTAAAGTTAGTCAGAAAAGAAAGAAAGATGTGTTCATTAGCTAATTTGCAAGACAGGCATGTTAAAAATAGGCATGTCATATTAAGTTAGCTTTTGATCACTAAAATCCCTGTTCTGAAATACTGAAATGATCTTGAAGAGAAGTCAAGGAAATATCGAAAATATAGCCCTCTCTCCTATTTCCGTTCCTTTACACAATTTCGAATGTCACGGACCGAAAATGTAAGAAAAAGGGTTTTCCTAAATGACTGGGCCGGGCGATTGCCGATTGTAAAGAATACCCATTACCCCCAAATAATGGAAGTGCAATGGCTCGCGACAACCAAGAGCCGAAAGTCAGTCCCTGAAGCTCAGAGACGATTGCAAGAGCTGTAAATCATTTGCCATTTCCTCCTCGCTCACTCAGGTGGAAATAAATCGAAGAGGAAAAAATAACCATATGTAGGAATTATCTTCCCAAAAGACTCTTGCAGAAAGAGACTGTTTTCATAAAGATTCACAGTATAACAGGAAGATCTCCGTAGAGGGGTAATGCCATCAGTGCACCTCACGCAGTGCACAGTAGGCATTACTTAAGGTTCCTCGCAGCATCCCTTCGGCCCTGAGCTGCAAAGTCTTTCATTCCTTTTACTGTACCTCCGTTTACATCCTCTTTCTTCCATCTTACTTTCAACCTTTCCTAACAGTTGTTTCATATTGCAGCTGCGTGATTTTCCTCGTATTACACCTTTCAAACCCTTTTACTTTCAATTTCCCTTTCAGCGCTGAGTGACTACATCATAGGTCCCAGCGTTTGACCTTTGGCCTAAATTTTATATTTCTGTCTTATAACGGTAAGATTTCTTGTAAAGTGGAAAGTATTCAAGTTTACTCTTTAGCCTGTGATGAATTAATCATGGCCAGTGAGTCTTTCTACAGGCCATATAAAGTGGTTAAATTGGAAGCTTTATACATCGGACGAGCGTTGCTTTACTATAAACAACCATGTTAAAAGAAAGGTCATGCTGGTTAAATAATATTATATATATATATATATATATATATATATATATATATATATATATATATATATATATATATATATATGTGTGTGTGTGTGTGTGTGTGTGTGTGTGTGTGTGTGTACAAATATATAGTTTGCACGAGTGTGAATGTATGTATGTATTATATTTTTGCTACTTTTTACAATCTCTTTTCACGCCTGAATGGATAAGTCGGCTGGTTATGTCTGTAACTAATCTCAAGGGCAAAGGTTCGAATGCCGGTGTATAAGGTGCATTTGTTACTGTAATGTCTGAATACAAGTTTTTCAGAAGATAGAGTGAGATCGATATTAGGAGATTTCATTAGGTTTTATGTATATATATATTATATAATACATATAAATATATATCTATATATATATATATATATATATATATATATATATATATATATATATATATATATATATATATATATATATATATATATATATATATATATATATATACTTCAGTCTGACTAATAAAGGGAATACTGTATTAAATTTACACAAAACCTTCAAGAAATTTCCGCTGGGAAATCAATTGTGTACTTTTGCCGCTACTCACTTCCCGATAGGGGGTAGGAAGAGGGATGGAAACAGAGAGGAAATCATTGAGAGGGAATAGAAAGTGAGGAAGAAATGACAGCTCCCAGGAGAGCTATCAGAGTTAATACAGAAAAATATCACGAAGAGAAGGAAGAAAATTTGTGACGTGATCGAATAAAAAGACCATGCTCGGATATATAAATTATACAGAAGAAGAAATATTTCATTTTGAAATATGAATTAAACAAATATAAAGGAATGAAATATTTTTTTATAAAATGTTTCCTCACATTAAAAGTCAAAGAAATGCACATAATTACGAATAGAAAAAATTCAGAAAAGATTATTTTTATACTTATGTGCATATCTTTGATTTGTTATATTCATTTAAATTCGTATCGGAAAATAAACTATTTTTAATTTTGTAAAAGTGATGTATTCGTTATATATATATATATATATATATATATATATATATATATATATATATATATAAATATATATATATATATATATATATATATATATATATATATATATATATATATATGTATATATATATAAATATATATATATATATATATATATATATATATATATATATATATATATCATTGACTTGTTTTATGTAGTGTAAATACTCTTTTGAAACTAAAAGTAGTTTCATATGTAAATACTGGAGATAATTAAGAAGCAACTAAAGAAATGTCGATTGAAAGATTGTTATGACTCAAAAAGAAAACGGTTTGGAAAGCCCTGAGCCATAAATAGTATAACAGTGGACCAATTGAGGGCGGGCGAGGGGGCCTACAACAATTAAAAACGGAAGGAATTAATGGAGATAAGGCAAAGATGAAGATAATCCACATAGGCTGTCAGTAAACCGTCGAATACCAGTTGATAACTTTCTTGGATTTTATGACCTTCGATAAATTAGCAAAAACTGGAGCTTTTGACAAAGATACCTGCCATTAAGAAATGTTTTTTTTTATGTAGTTTGCCAAATTTTGATTGTCAGTATCAATTTGTGATCCCTTAGAAAACTAGCCTAAATTCTAGGAAGAATGACGTTGAAATGTCCTATACCTGGAGTTCAAGCCTTAAAATTAGGAAAGTATAATGAACTTATGACAAAACAGAGTTGTGAATGGAACTGGAATGAGTTACGAAGATTCTCGAAATGTCTCGTAGGTCTCAAACTTTTGTTATGCTTTAATGTTTTTTTTTTTTTATGTTCGTTCACATTTCAGGAAAACTCGTATGGCAAATTGTTTCTTCATTTTAATTATTGTCACCCAAACACTATTTTTTGTAGCGATTCTAACAGAATATTAAAAAGGCATTTTTGAATATTTTGAACATGCAGAAAGGAATGCAAAGTGGAATGTAAATTTGAAAAAATCTCCCCTAAAGGACTGGTTTTTGAGCCCAAGGCCTATAAATATTAAATTAGGACGATAACTGTTAAGCTAACAATGGTTGATCTGAATTTAAAGCTTATTAACAGGACGTGGTTTTCCATTTAGACTATTTTACAAAAGTATTTTCAGTGACCGTGCCTTGTGAACATTTTTGAAAACAGTTGAATGACAAATTTGATCACACCCTAGCGTACGGCAGAATCAAAAAGATGCTATCCTACCCTCTGCTTAGACGTAGTAAATATATAGATCACTCACACAAAAAACGAGACGCTAACACAGTTTTGGTTTCACTCTCAAATCGTTTTGCTTTCCACCCTCTCCAACAGTTGTTTCATAGTGGAACTTACTGTCAATTTCCCTTCCAGCGCTGAATGACCTCATAGGTCCCAGTGCTTGGCCTTTGGCGTAAATTTTGTATTCTATTCTATTCTGTTCAAATCGTTTTCCAATAAGATCATTTACAACCAACGAAAGACTCACTTTCCCTTTACCGTAAATTCATGAAATATGGTAGATCAAATATCACCTGGCTTAGATACCGAAATTCGGAACAGGGTACTAGCTATATGAATAAAATTTTTGTTTTCGAAACCACCCTTTATGGCTATGGGAGACCACATACTTCAGATTGCTTCACTTTATGGAAAAGTATCTTTCATACAATTTATCTTCCTTGCAAAAATTAGTGTGTACATTTCCTTTTGTTCACTCTTAAATTTTTAATAGGTTGGCGTGGTTTTACTACCCAGTAATTAGTTTTTCATTCTGTATGTGCTTATTTGAATGCATATTTTACTTCTTCCTCTAAATGTTTGAATTTTTTCCAGTATGTTTTTGTTTCATTTCATTTATTTCTATATATTAAAGTTCTCCTTATCTCATACCTGAGGTTTTACGGTCATTTGTCTCGAAATTTATTACCGTCATGAGTTTGAGTGTAACTGTATGGATGCTTTAGTCGCTTGTTTTCACCTTTTTTGTCTAATGACGAGGGGTCATCACGAAATCTTACAAAAATGGAATGGATTAAATACTTGAATGTGAGTCTCCTATAAAGTGGCGTAAAACGGCTGATGTTGGGGAAGTTTCCTAGACAGTTCTCCACAGGTAACCATGAAAAAGACCATATTCTATTTTTTGTAGAAGGAGGAGTGAATGAAGGGACATAAAGGAAAGATATAAGGGAAATTTATGGTTAAAAAAAAATCTTTAATTGAATGTGGACTGGCTGACGTTTTGCGGGGAAAGTGACAAGAAACAGAAGAAAAAGTTATATATTACTTTCAAGAGAGGATAGCCGAAAGTGATTATGGAAAAGAATGGTTATAAGGGTATATGAAAGCTAATTGCATTAACATGAAGTTACTCTTATTTTAAGAATTAAAGCTTAGGAAGGCTATGGAAAAAACTTGAAAATCAAGCTCATATTATTAACTTTAAACTCAGTTGAATTTCTATAACTGGCTTTGATATTAGTTAAGTATACATACACAAATACACACACATACAGGTATATATATATATACACTGTATATACTGTATATATGCAGCTGATGTACTGTACACACACCCGAACATTTACTCACTCGGCATATGCATGTCGAAAAGTAATCTATATCTAAAGTCCAAATGTATGAAAGGATATACAGAACGTATCGGGAGTATGAGCACGCACTGCGCTGCCTGAACGAAGAGGAACCAGTGTTAATAAAGGCAAAAGGAGGCCGAGAAGCTACTCCAGCGAGGGCTTTCAAGAGCGACTCGAGTTCCCCCGAGGCCAAGACCGGCCGGAGAAATAGGGAGAATAAAAATGCGGGCACGAGCTGAAGGTGGTTTGAGTACGTGGGAGTTGGGGGCCTGGTTGGGTGTCCTAGGGATGGTAGGGGAGGGGAGGGGTGGGAGGCCTGCAAGGGAGGGGGGTGAGGGAAGGTAAACACGAAGAGAAGAGGAAAAATTCAATTCATGGGCAATTTCTGAAGAGATGAACGGATAAAGTGAGAGCCGGTGAAGGCAGTTCGCGATAAGGGATATAGAGGCTCGAGTCTTTAATTTGTATATCAAACTTGGGTAAGGATGCGATAAACCTGGGCTCAGATTCTAGGGCGTATATGGTCTATAAAGAACCTTATCGGTTTTAAACATGCTGTGTATGTATTTGATACTGTTCCAAAGATGTAAACATTTGATTAGGAATGTAATTTTTCTTGAAGTTTTCTGAACATGTAATTATCTCATTTCACCGCATCAGTCTTGAAGATTTTGTCATGCCATCAGAATTTCTCTTTAATAATGGAAATATATTTTATAAAGTTTTTAAAATATACCTTAATTCGAACGTGAATTATCATAGATATACCATTTACACTAGTAGAAACTGTTCTGTGTTTACTGTAGTATAAATACATCTGTGGAGCTTGAATTTACTGTTTAATACTAACAAGACGAGGAAAAAGTAATTCAGTACCAGTACCAGACACATGTTCCTGAATGATATGGTGATTCAACTGATTTATTTTTGTTATCCTTTCTTTGCTTATGATCATCTTCATTTCACACAATCGATCTCACTCTCATGGGTGTCCGCTGTGCTTCAGTTCTGATATTGATACCTCCGCCTCTCCCTGACCAATTTACTCTGTAGCATACGAGCAAATTGTGTTTCATTACCTGCAACCCCGATTTCGTGGGGGCGAATGTTAGTGAGAGCATGATATCGATTATTGAGTCAAATTCCCTCTCCTGTTCGAAGTGTATCCTCTTTTAACCCTTGCTTGAGCTGTTCTTGTTTTTTCCTTCTTTCGAGATGGTGGGGGGGGGGGCATTAATCTATTCTAGCCTTCTGTACCTATGGTGCAGCTGTATTTGTTTAATTTTGCTAGTAATCACTGCACCTGTTTACTTATAGGAATAATATTCCGTACTGAGAATAGATTTAATGCACAGATTTCTGGTTCTTCCATGATGAAATTCTCTAAAAGCTCAGTAAATCAAACTCTTAATTTTTTTTGCCGTGATGGGTCCATAACTTGTTACCCCAGAAAAGAAATAGTCTTGCTTCTTTCTCTTAGCTTCCAAGTATTCTGATATTCTCTAAAAATGAAACGTGTAAGGTTCAAGGTTCGGCTTCTGAACCGGACAATGGTCCAGTTCCTCGCTTTTTCATGTAATAGTCAATGCCAACATTTCTTCTGTAGTTTGGAAGCTGTTTATATTTTAACCTGCGTCTATTAATCACGGGGTAATTTTCACCACAGATGTTTATGATATCAGTGATATTAATTCTTTGTCCCGAAGGGACAGGTGAATCTCTCACTGGCATTCATGACATCTCTGTAATTATATTCTATAAAGACTAGCATTAGGTTTTGTTATTTAAACTCGCCGCTTATGATTTTTCGCTATACCAATAGAATTCCACTTATTCTTTGTCTAATCAACGTTTATTAACTTAATGAATGCGCAAATCTAATCCTCCCCCCTACTGCATACGGTGCTACCTAAGGTAATGTTCTTACCTACACTTTTTCTCCTCTGGTTTACTTATCGCACTACCCACGCATTTGTTAATGATTTAATCCCTCACAAACTATAGTGCATTACCCAACACCCACTCCTTGTCAGGTTCATTTAATTTAAAACTCCTGTTTCTTCGTACGTGAACTTTGATCTTTTGAACATGTACCAGTGGTGACCCCAAGCTTTAAAAGAGCTTTTTGCTCATTCTCTGTTTATTATCTCATCCGTTTATTTTATTCTGTTTAATGAAAATTTAATTTATTTTTTTTACTCCTGTCCGTTATGGGTGTTCATGTGAATTCCATCTCTTCTTCGTGAGATCAAACAGCTGCAGCTTCAGAAAGATGAGGTCTATTTCGTTTCCTTATCACCAGTTCTGTCCTTCATCCAAATTACTAAAGCTAGTTTTATCATTTTTTTCCCTTCCTTTGTTATTTTGCTTCATGGTGCATGGCTTCTATGGAGGGATTGACCATAATTTTATGTTTAATTAATAATAATTCTTGCGTCTTTCCCGCGAACGATTATCGTATAGTATTTCCGATTTGGTTTGTTTTGAAAGATTTATTTATTTATTTATTTATTTTTATAATTTTTTTTTTTTTGAGATGAAAGTTTAATATTAGGTTCGCGGCACTGAACCCTTTTGATGTATTTTGGTGGCTAGACAAGTTGCTGAAGCAATATACGTCACCCGTATGGAAAGTATGATTACCACTGCTTTCAGTGTTCCGCTGAAATTTTCGAGCGGTGGATCTAATTCGTTTACAGTGACTGTTTTGATATTGTTATCCGCTGCGTACACTCTGGTAACTCTGCAGACCATTTCCCTCTCCTTTGTGTCTGTAAGCGTATATGAATTCCATGTCATTTTCATTTCCATTTCTCTCAAATTCACACACCAAATGAACGATAGGCAGTATTTGGCCTACTGCTGGATCTTGGTGTTGTGCCCTGGAAAAACTGGATATAATATTTCTTTAAAAGCATTGTCCACTTTATTCAAGCAGGGAGATTTTATTTTCTTTACGATGTATGTAAAAATGAAAATATTATGAAACATTATTCAAGAATGCAATACCATGATCCGGCAGTAGCTGTAACATTGCGCATCATCCAGTGTGGTGAGAGAATAATTCGGTAGAAAAGAAACAGAAACAAAGAGGAGTTCCGAGAAGGACATATAAGGAACTAACATCAATCACCTACACAGAAAACTCATCGTGTCACAGTTGTTTGATTCGTTAGGAGAATATGAGCTGATAAGAAAAAATAAGCGTAATAATTTTGTAGACATTTTTTTTCCGGGGTTGCATAATCAGAATATCTGCTTATTAGAGAATTCTGTGAGGAGCGTTGTAATAATGCAATGAATATTAAGCTCCACGAAATCTTGAAATACTTTTGTCGTCGAATATTACTACTGTGTGTGTGTGTGAGAGAGAGAGAGAGAGAGAGAGAGAGAGAGAGAGAGAGAGAGAGAGAGAGAGAGAGAGATCATGATAATACAGTCATCTAATATAGTCCCGCAGAAAAATTTCTTCAGGCATTTCTTAACTAAATTACTTCATCCGCTATTTGTCTGACAAATCTTTGTTGTTTACTACAATATAAATTCCGCTTTCTCAAATCTTAGATGAAAGATAAGATGCAAGATATAATTCATGATTAGAATGACAATT
>NC_089797.1:15577894-15610394 GCF_040412425.1 Macrobrachium rosenbergii | reverse complement strand
GTGTGTGTGTGTATGTATATATTTGAGTGTGTATTAAAATTCATGGCAATGCACGAATTTAAAAAAGAAAAGTTTAAAGATAGGGCTTATTGAAGCATAGAGTCGCCATTATCTAATGTCAAAACTAACCGATAAGGCGTCAATGCAAATTCCATTTCGGGACGATAGGGCCTATTTCAACACATGAAAGCCGTTTGTAGAGACAAGATAAGGAAACAAGTCGTAGAAAAAGCGATTGACGATAAGACGGTCTTCCCCCACCCTCACCTCTAATTTTTTTTTCAAGAGTGCTGTCAGAGTTCCAAGGGGACATGAAGAGAGAAAGGGAGGAGAGAGAGAGAGAGAGAGAGAAAAGAGAAAGGAATGATTTGTTATGACTTGGTATAAACATACAGTCTCACTGTCTCCTTCTCTCAGTCTACTTTCGGCGCTGACGCATCGAAGCGAAAGAAGTGACGGCGCGGCGTCTCTCCCTTGGAGTGTGTTAACTTGAAGGTGTATCCCATTTTTTTTTTAATGTAGGGCAACCTGAGTCAAAGGATCATATTACGTTGGAAGTTTAGTAATGCAAATTACAGTAACTATTAGCTCTTGCTTATAACCCGTTAGAAAGTTAAACGACCAGAATATTCGTTGAGCACTTAAGGAATATAGTAACAAGTGTCTGGTCGGAGTGTTACGTGGATGTTTATAGTTTGGCATATATTTTTTAATATATACTTGCACTGTATGTGATATATATATATATATATATATATATATATATATATATATATATATATATATATATGCATATATAAAAGATATATATATATATATATATATATATATATATATATATATATATATATTATATATGTATATAATATATATATATATATATATATATATATATATATATATATATATATATATATATATATATATATATATAAATATATATACACTGCCTTCACATACTTGCACTGTTATTGATATAAATATGCATATTTGTGAACTGCCTTTTAACTTGTTCACCTTGGTGGTCTAATAAAAAAAACTGAGCGGTTTTGGTATTTCTTAAAGGAAATTAAACATCTCATTATTTGTGACAGTGAATGAAGTTACAGATTTAGAATATTGCCCGAAGAAGATTTTCAGTAGAAAGTGATACCAACATAAAACTAATCTGATTATAACTCTTTAGTCTGTAGCTGTTAAATTGTGTTTTACAAGATTCGTGAACAGTCATTAAAACGAGATAAAGTAAATTAGAGACATTAGTATATTATGCCAAATTCTCTAGTAAGCGAGCGGTGAACGCTTTTGAAGACATTACAGAAACGTCAAGAGATCAAAGCCTCTTCAGATATGTTACTCTCAAGAGCAGTAGCCATCGAGCTACCCACTATGAAATTTCAAGGAACGGACCTGACTTCTAGATTGTTTACCAAGAGAATTAGTATGAAAATGTAAGTAGCAGTCATTCCTGTAATTTATAACCCTAAGCTTAGCTGTTTCCTTTCAGTAAGTAAGGCTTAACAGACTTGTCATTGGTACTGATGGATCATTAGTCTCGAAGCAAGTACTGCCTTTATCAAAAAAGAGTTTCGTGATAAATTTAGCACGCTGGGACGTCGGTTACTCATTCAGCTTAAGCAACTGACAGAAGTCTTTCTCTGTGGTGTTAAAATTGTAAAGAATTAGTAGCTGTTATATCTTGACTTATAAAGGGGAATAGATTTTCAATAATCTTTTTATCAAAAGAACAGTGAAGGTTCCATATATATATATATATATATATATATATATATATATATATATATATATATATATATATATGTATGTATGTATATACACACGTGTATATACAGATATATATATATATATATATATATATATATATATATATACATATATATATATATATATATATATATATATATATATATATATATATATTATAAAGTCTTTTATAAAAGAATTATGCAAGCTGCCTTGAAACTGATTAACAAAATCTACTTTGTGTATAAGTAACAAAAATCCAATGTAGTGCATTAAATATTGAAAAGGTGTTTTTCTCCGCCCATTTCAGTACCATAGTTGTAAATTAGCGAGCAAAAAATATCTTGAAGGTAGTATTAAGGAAAAAAAAGTGAAAAAGAAAAACACATAATTCAGCATCATAAGCTCTGGTATCCACCCGATATTCATATTTTTACTTTTCTGTAAAAGAAAACTATTGAGATGGCTGTTTGTCTGTCAGTCCGCACTTTTTCTGTCCGCCCTCTGATCTTAAAAACTACTGAGGCTAGAGGGCTGCAAATTGGTGTGTTGATCATCCTCCCTCCAATCATCAAACATACCAAATTGCAGCCCTCTAGCCTGTGTAGTTTTAGTTTTCTGTAAAAGAAAACTATTGTGACGGCTTTCCTGTCCATCCGCACTTTATTCTGTCCGCAATATTTCTGTCCGCCCTCAGATCTTAAAAACTACTGAGGGTAGAGCGCTGCAAATTGGTATGTTGCTCATTCACCCACCAATCATCAAACATACCAAATTGCAGCCCTCCAGCCTCAGTAGTTATTTTTATCTTATTTAAGATTAAAGTTAGCCTTAATCGTGCTTCTGGCAACGATATAGGATAGGCCACCACCGGGCCGTGGTTAAAATTTCATGGGCCGCGGTTCATACAGCATTGTACCGAGACCACCGAAATATAGAACTATTTTCGGTGGCCTTGATTATAAGCTGTAGCGGCTGTACAGAAAACTGTTTCTTCGGCGCAGTTTTTACTTGCTTATTTTATTTTATTTAAGGTTAAAGTTAGCCATGATCGTGTGTCTGGTGCCACTGTGGGTGCCAACAATTCATCGTGATTGCAGTAGTTGGAGAGATCATTTCTTCTTCCAATGACTATGGAAAGTAGTGAGCAATAACTAAAAAAATATGACTGGCTTTTAGTTTTACGTCTAATTACAGGAAATAAAGGCATATCCATTTTTCATTTGTTTACTGGTCAGAATTATAATTTATGACTTAGGATTTATGGAAACTATTTCTTCATCACCCAGCTAATGAAGGCTATAGAACTTCCCTGGCTTGAGAACTTTTCTCCATTTAAGTACGCTCTCTCTCTCTCTCTCTCTTTTCCTACCACTTTTATTACGGAATAAACCTTCTTAAACTGTAGTATAATGTAGTATCGTTTTGTATGGGCAATAATGCTTAGTCCTCTAATTAGCAAACAGGAATAACTTCTCAAATGCTAAGCGGTACTTGTCACTTAGTATTTTGAGCACTGTGTTAATTCAGAATTCCCCAAAATTTATTATGTTTTCTTATTCATATTGCTGTATTTTTCTATATACATTTAGAATTGAATTTCAAATGAATGTTATTTCATTTTTGTGACAGGCAGGATGAGGTAGAGAGGGGAAAATGAAAAATATTTATACGACTTTAATGTATTGCATTTGATCACTTTTGCAGTATGTTATTAAGAGATTTCTCAAATCATAAATTTTTTACCTGTAAATGTTTTTGGGAGTAGGGTTTCCTCAAGAAGATAATATTTTCTTTTTATTAAGTAGGAGATGAACATAAGATAAGAAAGTCAACACAAGTCTTGGCTCTCTAAAGAAAGATATGATGGATTAATATGGAGGCGTTCTCAGTAGCGATAACTCACACGCCAAGTGCTTAGTCGCAAGGCTGCTTAGCATTAGTTAGCCAAAAAAATCTATGTAACTACAATATACCAGAGAGCTCAACATTTTCCCGTTACAGGACTGATAACCTCGCTGAACATAGAATATATATATATATATATATATATATATATATATATATATATATATATATATATATATATATATATATATATTTATTTATTTATTTATTTATTTATCTATGTATGCATGCATGAATGCATGTAATACATGTATATATTTAGATATTTATTTGTGTATATATATAAACATATATATATGTATACATGTATGATATATATATATATATATATATATATATTATATATATGTATATTTGTGTATATATATAAACATATATATATATATATATATATATATATATATATATATATATATATATATATATATATATATGTATATAGTAAGTATGTGTGTGTTTATGCGTATGAAACACACGGTAAGCACCTTACATCAAACTAACCTTTCTTGTCAAAATAAATTACCGGAACCCTAGATGAAAGAGTGAGGAACAGTGAATCAGGAGGTTATCTTGCTAAAATTAACCTTCACGCGGGGTTGCTACATCAGATGTGAAATCAGAAAAAAGATCTTTCTTTTTCTTTTTTTTTCTTTTTGTCTCTCCACGCTTGACAGAATAGCAAAGGGAGAAAATCTATTTTATAAACATGTTTTTTTAATTCTCCTCGACTACATTTTTTTTGTTCTCGGTTCAGTTCATTTGAAAAGCAAGGACAGAAATAGATGAGATATTATTTCCGCACGAATTTCCTCGTTGGCTCAAACGGCGTAAAGAGGTCAATCGTTTTGGATTATTATTATGCATAATTACGTGATTATCGCTTTGGCAATGAAGTCTAATGAAACGACTTATAACGTATGGAAGCTTCCGTAATGTCATTGGATGTACTTTGTTAATTATCTTATAATTACTACAAAACTGAATACGAAATTAGGTAATATTCTGGAAAATAAGCCGATATACTCGTATGTGCAGTTTGCTGTTACAAAGCTCGATTAAATCATTTTACTGACAATTATACTTTGCCTGTTATACTTTTTTCTTTTAATTTCACGAAATGAAAATTAGTTTGTGTAATTCAATGGTTATGGTGCTATTATACAATTTAGGCTATGTAACTGTGATAATTTTATTTTGCTTGTAGAGGCTGAAGTTAAAAGTCTATTAAACCGTTAGAATGTGTAAAACTCGTGTTATAACTAATCAGAATATTGGCGATATAATTGAATATCTCAGGTACTGGAACAGAAGAGGGTATTATAATACAAGAATCACTTTACGTGAAGTTTATGTCTCAGCTTACATGACCCAAGGATTCTGAGATCATACCACTCCAGAACAAGAACGTCTTAACTTACCACTATGTTAAAACAAGTCTTTTGGTTTATAACAGATTCAAATCGCTCGTTATTTGTGTTTTTATATTAAGTAGATAATTAACATAAGGTGACCCGAGCTAACTTGAAAAAACCGAGCAAGCTTACAATGACACTGCAAGCGTCATTATTATATATTCGTTAAATTTTTTCTTTATTTATATGACATTAATATTTTCCATAAGATGGCCTAAGGTAACTTGAAAAAAATTGAGCAAGCTTACAATGACATAGCAGACTTCATTATATTATTTGTTATATTATTTTTTGTTATTAAGTAAATAATTTCTATAAAGTGACCTGAGCTACTTAAAAAACTGAGCAAGCTTACAGTGACATAAGAATCGTCATTATATTATTTGTTATATTATTTTTTTTTTCATATTAAATTAATAATGTCCATAAGATGACCTGAGCTAACGTAAAAAAAATAAGAAAGCTTACAATGACATAGCAATCGTCATTATATTATTTGTTACATTATTTTTTTATATTAAATGAATAGTGTCCATGAGATGACCTGAGCTAACGTAAAAAAAACAGTAAGAAAGCTTACAATGACATAACAAGCGTCATTATATTATTTGTTATTGTTTTATATTAAACGAATAATTTCCACAAGATAACCTGAGCGTACCAAAATAAAATGAGCAGGATTACAATGATATAGCAAGCGTCATTATATTACAAAAAAATAATATCCTATCTGTTACGCTATGAACTTTTATCTTTCCGATCTGACAACTGACAAACAAAAAATATGACGTGAGGATTTTTTTAACCGTCATGTCTGATAGAACATAAAAAAAGTGCGATTTCAATCTCAACGAATTCCAGTTGCGGCAATAAATACATATGAAGGAACTTTCTTTTGTACCTTTCGTTAATCTGCAAGTCATGAAAGAGATTTTCGAAGCATAAAAAAAAAATTATCTAGTTCAAGAACAATAAATTTTCTTATTTTGGGACCATGAACTTTACGTACATAAATTACACATATAGTATCATACATCAAGCACCAGAGGGAATAGATGAAACATGGTTTTAGATCATGACCGCTGTCAGCTTTATTGCTAACTAAGCCATCTCCAGAGGACTGATGCAGAATGATAGAAATCCCGGATCTACAACCGTGATTCATGTCTTCCCTTTGGTGTTTGATATATATAAAACCACATTTAAAAGTGATTAGAAGCATATACCGTCCGTATATATATATATATATATATATATATATATATATATATATATATATATATAGTCATATATTCTTTCATATTCATATTTTCCCATTTATATATATATATATATATATATATATATATATATATATATATATATATATATAATCATCATGGTTATTCTTTCATATTCACATACTTTTCCCAGTTTAAGTTTATAATGTTAAAAGTATACTTACACTAACTGTATAAATAGAACATGGAATATATTCGCTCATACTAAGCGGTTAACACCCTCTCATAGTCAAAGAAGACCCAAAAATCGATTCCCATTCCCTTTAGTTTGTATTGCATCCCTTTTAGCCTAAGCAGTGAATTACGCATTTGGTGTTCAGTTGACTGTGGTAGTTGCTGGGATGATATTGACAGATATGCAGCTAGCAACCTCATTCCTGAAGCTGTTTGGTGAAATGCACACAGACACACACAAACACACACATACACACACATACATATACATATATATAATATATATACACATATATACACATATACACACATACACACACACACACACATTCAAGTATAACGCACGAGTCGCGTTTGCATGTGGGTACGGATTATGTAAGTTAACACTGTCATTTTTCGTAGGCTACATACAAACGAGCATGCATGATGCATGCATGCATGCATAAATAACAAAAAAGTGCGGATAGAAATAATACCACAATTTTTACAACACCACATCGGCAGATTTGTCTGTGGCAAATGGAGAACTTTTCTCAAAAATCTGGAAGAGTTTTGTATCTATTATTTTCCAGTCACTTTGTGCAGGCTGTTCTTACTGAATTTGGATCCAGAATGGATTTCATACAAAATCTTATTAATTTTCTGGTCTTTTCTAAATCTGTCAAGAAAGAATTATGAAAAAACCGAACCCGGGTCTGAATCAGCGCAGAAAAAAATCTTCTGTCATATGATCCTGTTCCTTCTGAGAAGGCCAGAATTCCTCCTGTTTCCGCAATTTGATCCCAGATACCACTACGTAACCTGACCCAAGTCATCAACAGAAATTTAATAGGAAGGTTCCAAACTCGCGAGCAATATCTTTGGAAATATGGAAAATCCTTGGAAAATTTTTCGCAGTTTATTGGTATTGTTTTTCATTGCCAATTCATATTTGATTTTAATAAATGAAAATCTAAAAATTTTTAGTACAGAGGAAATTATAAAGCCCGATGAAAATCTATTATTTTGACTGTGATACTATCCTTCGCCAACAGTTAAGTTGTTCTGATGAAGAATAAATATCTTGTTATATTACTATCCATTGTTATATTTTGAATCAGTTAATTTAGGTACAGCAAAACCCACAGACTGGATTTCTAACAAAGCTTTATCCATATAACTGTGGATGAGTACTACTGCATCTCGATCAGAAGAATTTTATCTTTCCTTGTTTGGGAAAGTGTCGAATAAGCATTTTTTTTTTTTAGTTATCTGCCTCGACAGTGATTTTATTACAGACTTCTTGTTGCAGCAAAGTATCACCATCCAGGATGTAAGGTGAGAGAGACACATGATAGCTGACACAGGAAGTCAATGATAAAATCACCGTCGATTCAGATAATTCAAAAAATTTTTAAAAATGCATAATCGACACTTTGCCAAGAAAAAGGGACGAATTGTACGAGTATGTTAAGAGTGCAAGAGCAGTGTAGTAAAAAACTACCTAGTTTATTTATCAATGAAACCAGCACAAATAATCATAATTCTATTATTATAATTTTTTTTTTATCTCATCGTATTCGACTGGTTGGTATGTATAGTGTAGGGTTCCGGGTGGCATCCTGACTCCTTAGGAGTCCATCACTTTTCTCACTATGTACGCTGTTTCTAATAGCACGCTCTTCTGCATGAGTCCTGGAGCTACTTCGTCATCTAGTTTTTCCAGATTCCATTTCCGGGATCTTGGGATCGTGCTTAGTGTTCCTGTGGTTATGGGTACAATTTCCACTGACATATCCCATATCCCTCTTATTTCTATTTTCAGGTCTTGATACTTATCAATTCACGGTCACGTTGTACCGCTTTATGTCGTAGTATCATTGCTGATACCTGGTATTGTCCAAATGGGTAAGGAATAATCTGTGTAGTGAGAAAGGTTTTGTAAAATCAGAGATTTCAGTTTCATTAAAGTGGTTTCATAACTGAAAGAGGATTCATTTTATATTCACTTATAGAGTCATGAATTGAATTAATATGCTTTTCCACTACGCCTTTTTCTACACGTGTCATTTTATGTGGTAATTCTAAAAACTGTTAATCTTTTCAGTAAATAAAAATTTTTCTTTGTTTATATATCCCTTAAGTAATCTACATACTGCTTTAACAATTAAATGAAATCCGTACTTGGAATCTTGGTGACCATTAAATTATATTCAAGATGATTGTTGTTAGAAATAATTTCATTTTTAAAAGAACACTTAACATTTTCTTTATTAAGGTAAATCTTGTTAAATCTTATGCATTTTTCTATGGTTTGGGATTTAGTTAATGTTAGTGAGTTCTGTAACGAAATAGTTTTTTTCACGAGTAACCAATTTAGCTACACTAATCGTATATTGAATTTCATATTCATTGCTATGGAAAGCTATGCAATAAGAACACGGGTTTACAGAAAATAGTTTTTATTGCTAATCTGTACATTAAAATATTCTTATGGAACGAAAAATAATATTTGCAGCTTATTTAAAACAGTAAGCATAAATTTATGACAGTACTGAGCAATTAGTAAACTTTTCTTAAGATTGAATACTGGCACTAAAGCGTCATAATTCTATCATAACTGCTGTATTGGCAATAAACAGCCAAAACCAGCACTTTTATGCATCAATGAACATAATCACTCCAATCAAATCCAAAATTGAAACGACGCCAATAACTCTGTCAAAGGACCGGCCAACGATTTTTAAGCGCGCTGGCATATTGGCATGACATAAAAGGCGTCTTGGGACATCATAACACACCAGTGACTTGGCAAAGGTGATGCCCTTTAATGTGTTGGTATGTAGAAGCCTGTCTGATAAGTATGCCAGCATTAACGAGGGCATCGGTCATGAGATATAATTATCCGAAATGGCGACGCGTTTGTCGGTCTACACGTTATCCGTCCTGGCATCTGCGTAGGTCATGATAGGTGCGGGGAAAGAAATGTTGGGAGCTTTCGAAGTTGTGTTGATGTATAAACTAGGTCAGTTTGACAGCCAAGTTTCCAGAAGAAAAAAGTGTGACGAATTGCACTCACGTGAACTGGTCTCTGGGTACTGAAGAGCGTCATTATAAACTGCAGAATCTCATACCCAGACGAAAACCCTGACATTATTTGAATGAATATTCTTATTTCTGTGGCAAATGTATGATTTGGCAAATGATGATTTGGTAGTGTCCTGTAATGAAGATACATTCATTTAGAATGTTTGGATAGTTCCAAATGAATTATTATTTACATGTTGAATAAATAATAATAATAATAATAATAATAATAATAATAATAATAATAATAATAATAATAATTATGCAAATGTACATAAATGTAATGTGTTTCAATCCATTTTATGAAATGTAATATGAGGTGTTTTCAATAATATTTTATAATATGCTAATAATAAGTTTTAATTATTATTATTATTATTATAATAATTAATTATTATTATTACTGGAAAAATTTGCTACCTATAACCATTGTGTATATGAATAAGTCTATTTTAAACTTGTGATAAGTCTACTTACATGTAACTTCATTTGTTGTATAACAAAATAAACAAGGTATAAACAGTTCGTATTTAGGTAATACAAGTATAAATACGTTCACTTATCATTAATAAAAAAGTAATCTTCACCCGGAACACTAGTTCATTGGGGATACCTCTGCATGATTCATGCTCATGCCAGTTCAGTCAACATTGCGTCATGTAAATCTTGAAAGTCATAAAATGCGTTTATCTCCCATGCATTGCTGTGCTGACTACTTTATAGGTGGGATGGGAGCGTTGAGTTCTGAATCATCATCGTTGTTGTTTTAGTTTTCTCTAAAAGAAAACGATTGAGATGGCTATTTGTCTGTCCGTCCGCACTTTTTCTGTCCGCCCTCAGATCTTAAAACTACTGAGGCTAGGGGGCTGCAAATTGGTATGTTAATCATCCATCCTTCAATCATCAAGTGTTCCAAATTTTACCCCTTAAGACCACCACTAGTGTTCAGTTTATTTAAGCGACCACCGGGCCGTAACTGAGAGTTTCATGGGCCGTGGCTGAGAGTTTCATACAGCATCATACGCCGTACGAAAATTTCGATTGCGCCGAAGTGTTTCTTCGCTCATTTTTTGCTTTTTTTTTTTTTTTTTTGCTGTTGAGGGCGGTTCTTTCTTCGTTCCTTTTCTATCTTGGGTCTTCTTTATGAAAAATATTTATTTGATGATAAATTGCATTTTGTATGATAATTCACTTACGCTAATGAAATGTAGATTTTATTCCAGATTAGTAGGTTATCTTTAATCTTGTATGAAATACTACAGCAGTTAAGGGACCGTTATTGAATTAATAATAGTTGCACTATTTGTAACAACAATGGACTGGCATGAAGGAAAAATAATGTTTCTTTTCTGCAAAGGTCCTGTGGGTGAACAGCTTAATGGTACTAACTATATTAGGCACCATAAACCAAGGGGAAAGATGAGGAAAGAAGAACGATCTATGCTTGATTGTGTCGTAAGTGATAAACCTTCCTCTCAGAGTGATACGGGCTAAGAAAATGTGAGCAGAAAGAGTTCCGAAATATTAACAGTAAAAAAAAGAAAAACATAAGAAAGCGTGCAATCATGAGAACATTACTGATTTTCCACAGAATAACTGATTACAGTGAAAGATGCAAAAGATAGTTTGACATTTTAGAATGCAGCTTAAGAGGCGTGATTCGTCCTTTGATCTTGATTGGAACTGTATATGCAGGATAAGGAGGCGAGGTTAGTGTAACATTATAGATCGATTTACACAGAGTTAATAAACGGGTAAATAGGTGTTCGTTGCGGTCTAAGTGTCTCAAAATATTACTGATATACAGTGAGAACTTCCTGATGGGAGAAAGTCAGTGATTTGGTAGATACATGTACACATTCGATACCGGGGTTTGTCCCAGCCGAATTTATTCAAAAGAAATATTACTATATAAAAATACACGTTAAAACGAAGAAGAATAGGAAAGAGAACTGAAGGGAGTGTCGACTATTGATTGATTTCCACCGAGAAAATGAGGGAAAGTTTGGTCTGATGAGTGCTTATGATTCAGCCCAAGAAGCTGACTCGCGAACAGCCTTATCCCTTATCCCTTATCCCTTATCCCTTATCGAGACCTCAATAGAAACAGTTTGAATAGGCACGAGAAGTTAGGTAAGAGTGGAACTACTGATCAGTTTCCGAAAAACAAATCAAGGACCATGGGGTCTGACGGATGTTGCGAGTCAGCCTAAGAGTAGGAGAGATCCGTCCGTCTCTTTAAATCGAAACAGTATTTACAGAAAAGAAAGGTAAGGAGAGAATGAGTGAAAAATTATTCATAATTTTGCACGACGAAATGGGCAACAATTCGTATTTCTGTTTACTTTAATTATCAACGTTAATATGTCCTTACAGTTCTACCAGTATTTTTATTGTGGTTTTATATCAAACGACACTGCAGAGAGAATTTTGCTGTTAGTTGGAGTGCTCTCTCTCTCTCTCTCTCTCTCTCTCTCTCTCTCTCTCTCTCTCTCTCTCTCTCTCTCTCTCTCTCTCTCAGGCTAAATAGAATATTAAAAGGAAAATATTACACAGACGACGAAATGGACAGGATTCCTTATCTTTGATATACTGGTTGAAGGGAACCCGTTTACATCATAATAAATGAGCAGAGTATATTTCTCTCTAAAAACTATTACATGACTCCCAAATGCAGGGAGACACTAATGAAAAAAACTTAGTCATATATCCTTATTTTTAAATTCTCTTGTCAAGTTAAAATAATCAACACGATAAAAAGCCCTGTTTTCATTAATTATGAAATCCATCAAGAAATTGTCACCGATTAACTGTTACTTTATTCAGTTAACAGATGTTTATCAGCAGCTGTCATGTCATATTTGACATTAACAGACGTAATTTTGTTAACTTCCACCATATAATTAGCTCGCAGTCGTGATGTGGAGAAAAAACAGAAAATGGATTTTCACTCCAGTTCGAATGCTTTTGTTTTCCAATGCCGTTTTTCTTACCACAAAAATATACTCATAGATCAGGCTTTTTTTTTTCGAGCGTTGCTGAAAATAACTTTAGGCATTAAAGCATCATTTGTGTGTGTGTGTGTGTGTGTGTGTGTGTTTTGTTGATCTTTGTGCTAGTTGTTGATTCGTTCTAAATGGTCTCACCTGGAAGCCATTAATGATGCCTTCAGGTCTAGGTTTGATTGTATATTTTTTCGTAATCTTCCTATAATATTGGGCGTTTGAAATATGAATCCATTGATTCAAATCTTGGTACAATTAGTTTTAAATTAATTATTTGATATGAATCGTGGTTATGTAAGAGACACCTCTTTCTAAATTCAGCAAGGCAGATACACGTCGGTTGGCCGCTCTGACCACTGACTTTGAAAAGAGTGAATCAGCGCTTCAGGAACCAAAGAAGTAGCATCTGCCTTGTCTAACTTCTCTGACAACTCAGGATTACTTCCTTACTTTCTTAATTGATCCCGGATATACCTTGGGTACCCATACTTGTATTATGCTACTAATCAGTAGAGTACTTTAAATTGGTTATTAAATAGAAATTGGTTATTAAATAGAAATTATGAAAGAAGCACTGATCATGGCTAACTTTAACCTTAAATAAAATGAAAACTGCTGGGGCTAGAGGGCTGCAATTTGGTAGTTTTTAAGATCTGCGGACGGACAGACAAATAGCCATGTCAATAGTTTTCTTTTACAGAAAACTAAAAATGAAGGTTACCTGTCATAGCTTATGAAATCCTGCTATTCTTGTGTGTTAAGATCCTCATCTTTTAGCAATTTCTGGCAAATGTCGTCATTAATTTGTATTCTTTCATTATAATTCATTTTTAAGACAATGTATTCATTATTTCTTCAACATTCATTTTGTATTGTTCATTCAGGCACTTGTAAAACCTTGCGGTTCCTTCTCTCTTCCTGTTAGAAAACCCCAAGCTAAGGATTTTGCGTAAACATAGTTTTTTTTTAAATCTTTTTATATATCCATTATTTCTTCAACATTCATTTTTATGTTATTAATTCAAGAACTTGTGGAACCTGGAAATTCCTTCTCTCCTCTTGTTGCCATCCTGTCACACAATTATAAAGGCCCACTTGCAAAATTATTCACTTTTTGCCAGACCCTTAGCAAAATAATCTATGTTGTCTTTCCACCACAAAAAACGGGCATGTTGCATGCTGTTTGCCCATTACACAACGTACCCGTTACTTAGTTATTTCTCTGTATAATTCAAGTAAACTCCCATAACAAACCCATTTGGGAAATTTCGCCCGTTCATTTGGAAATGACTTCCCAATTTTAGCCGGGCCTCTTTCACCTCCCCCTGCCACCTACTTGAAGTTAATTCTCTATTAAGGCCATAACAACGACAAAGACAAATTCATCTCATTACTCCTGCATCCGCAGTAATTATACGCATCTTGGGAGCAGATGTAAGCTTTTTCTTTTTCTGTTTTATGATGCGTCTCCTTCGGCTTGTATTGTTTCTCTCTCTCTCTCTCTCTCTCTCTCTCTCTCTCTCTCTCTCTCTCTCTCTCTCTCTCTCTCTCTCTCTATATATATATATATATATATATATATATATATATATATATATATATATATATATATATATATATATATATATATATATATATATATATATATATACAACATATACATACGTACATACATACATACATTCGACAGTGTCCTGTAACAGGGGAGAATACATATAAAACAACAGATGAATCGTGCACGAACCCCTATGGAGTAAAACCTTCAGAACATTATCTACTTTATATTAATACAGAGAACACCATCAGCAGCAAATCGAAGCATCCTACACTCGCTAGTTACCTTTGTTTTTATTACGCCATCTGCAATTTAACCCTTTATTGATCATCTTTGCCTACCCTCCTGTAACAGGTATGGGATATTCGCTCTTCATTAATGTGTTATTGTTTAATCTTACCACACAACCGAACCATCTCAAAATATTCTAATCCATTGTTTATCAATTTACCAATTTTATGGATCTATAATTTTCCCATAAAAATTATTATTAAGATGCATATAAATACAGAAACAGGTCATCCCAAAAGCTTCGGCCCTTGGTATTTCACCACCATTTAACATCCTTACTGCGCTTCCGGAAAGAAGAGTTGTTTTAACAATCCCATCGCACATGCCCTGATAAGCTTCCAAGGAAACCCAAATCTTTTCACAGCATTTTGCACACATCCTGTTACCTTCCTTGCTTCACATATTCTGATCCTCGCCTCCTCTCTCTTCCTAGCACCCTCCGTTATTTTCACTCCAAAAAGTATAAATGATTCAAAATTTTTATTTATGCATCCCTTACTACCATCCATTATACCACCTCCTTGGTTTTTCAATTTCCCTGTATGGCCTATTTTTTTCCTTTGCTGTCGATCTTCTTACAACTCACTCACACGCACGCACGCACACAGACCATGTACATGTGAAATCACCTGGTTACCTTTACATAAGTTAAACAAATATATGCTGCTTAGGGAACTCTCGATATCCTAAGGTCCAATTTCCTATCAGTTCAAAAATGCTTTTTTATATAAAATCGTGAGATCAAGCATTGAAAGAGAATAAAATATTTAATAAACCTAGAGGCTGAAAGTGTTTTTCAGCGTTTTTAACAACGTCAGATTTGAATACCGAGCAGTATTGGGTTCTTTCAAGTGCACTTATCACCAAAGTTATAACATGAAAAAAAGTGAATTAAAATTTACCCCTTGATATTAGGTAATAATTTAAATTTGTGACTCATCAAAGACGCATGAAAGCGATGTGTGATATTATAACACTCCTGGGACAATAGATAAGAAAATATATATATTTTTGGTTTGGTTTTTTCGTGGACGTCGAAAAACTTTGGTCTGTTTCCTTGTTTTTTCCCCCCTCTCGTCTTAATGCCTCTTTTGGGAAGTGGAAGAGAAATACTGATGCTTCTGCCAACTAAATAGTGTACGTGTTGAGTGTGGATAATTTCCTCTCTCTCTCTCTCTCTCTCTCTCTCTCTCTCTCTCTCTCTCTCTCTCTCTCTGTGCATACGCTTTTTGCATGGAAGGTAGTCTCTGAAGCAATACCATATATATTATTCTGCTCTGCTTAAAGTAATATTTTCTCTTGGCTTTAGTGGTGTAATTGTTTTAAGGTATTATATTTAATCGAGATACTTATCAGTGCATTTAGTATTTGCGTACCTTTCTTAGTATTTTTTTTGTGATTAATCTACTTGGTTCTTTGCTTCCAAATTAAAGTCTGTGAAAAAAAAGACTTGAAAGTTCCTTCTCTCGTATATTTAATTTTTTTTAGTAAGAAATCATTGACTTGAGTTGATATCAAAGGTGCCATCGTCGATAATCTCATTTTTGTTATTCTTGTAATTACTCTCAGACGATATCACTTATCTCTGCAGTTTCTCTTCTTTACCCTTAATCAGCACTCGATTGTCTGTGAACTCTTGCCATTCCATGCTTCGTTCATGACTAATATTATCCCACTACTTAGCACCTATATGCAGTGCTCTTCTTTCAATTCTCATATGACTCTGTCAAAAAGATGAAAAAAAGAACAGGTATGGAGACACACCATACCCTTGTCTCAACCCCATTGTCACACCAGATCAACTATTCTGTCCCTTGCAATTCTAACTTGTGTTTTACTGCAGTCATAAAATTTTTTAGCGTTCTCAGAAATTAGCCTGCTGTACCATATATCTTCATCATCCTCCACATTACCAGTCATAATCTTTCTATAGGTCCATAAATGCCACATGCAGCTTTTTCGTTCAGCTTTCAAACTTCTTACATAATAATTCCACAAGAAACTCATGATCCATACACACGTTTATCCCTGTCCAAACGTACAGTGTTCTTCCGATATAAAAAATAGTTTCCATTCCTTCCCAGTCAAATCTTATATTCACCTTTCCTGGTACACTATGCAAAGTTATGCCCCTAAGATTGTTACAGCACTGTCTGTTATCATTCCCGGTGTATTGTGCAAAAGAACAATCATTTTTCACACCCCTTTCTTTAGAAGTTTACCATCACCCAGACGTACCGTATACCCCAGCCACTCATAAATCTCCACTTCTGCGCAGTAGCATCTCACTTGAATTCCCGTCATTTGCTGGTATTTTCTTTTTATTTTATTTACATATTAATTGCCTTTTCCTGTACCCTCAACGATAAATGCTAAAACCATTGTCAAACATGCAGGATCCCCTTCCACTCGTGTGTCTTTCACCTCTAACTATTTTCTGTATTTTACATTTAACAGATCCCCAAACTATTTCATATATATACATATATATACATGTATATATTACATATATATGTATATATATATATAAATATATATATGTATATAAACACATCAAACACACATATATATATATATATATATATATATATATATATATATATATATATATATATATATATATATATATATATATATATATATATATATATATATATACATACTTGAAATGGCCTACCATCAGCAAAGTATTAGAGAAGTTATCTTTCAAAGTATTATTTTTAAAATATATTGTGAAAATACCAATATATATATATATATATATATATATATATGTATATATATATATATATATATATATATATATATATATATATATATATATATATATATGTACTGTATACTTGGAATGGCTCACCTTTTAGCAAAGTATTAGAGAAGTTATCTTCCAAAGTATTATTGTTTTTAAATGTATTGTGAAAATACCAATACTATAATACTTATACTTAGACTGTTATTGCTGTTAACAGTCACAAAACTAACAATTGGTGTAAACTAAAAATTACAAGAAGTACCAGCTTTGCTGTCGTGGAATCAAAATAGAAGCGTAGTTTAATGGATATGTTTCAAATTATGTTATTCTTCGTGACAGTAACTAAGTTTACTTCCCCATATGAAAAATGTAATTTATGCATCAAAAGTAATTTTGTTCCATATTATATTAAGAATCACAGGAATACTGTTTTGAGAGAGAAGCAAAACTATTCATATCTGTTTCAGAATCTACATCTGAGATAAATTATTGTTCAGAATTTCTTTGTTTGGTTCTTTAAACAGTAAGAAAATTACAATCATTCATTACAAAATTATAAATATAGATTTCCGTGGAGCGTTAATACGTAATTGCTTCCGTTCACAATCCATCTTCATGATTTAAAAAAAAAAAAAAAATAGAAGAGCAATCATTCCAGCAAGCTCACAATCTATCGGAAAATAATCGAGCCCGAGATCTCACGAGGCTTTAAAAAGCTATCAAGGATATGATGACCCTGCAGAGATTTAGACGAAATTGCATTACTACTCCATCGTCAGAGACAGCTTGACGTGTCAAGGATGGAGAGGAGGAAGCCAACGAACACTTAATGCGAAAGAGAAAGGATACTAAGCTCTTCTAGCCTAAAATACAAATCACCCACGAAATGTACCCCATAAGGGGATAGTGCTGTCAGTGCACCCCACATTGTGCTCTCTAGGCATTACTTGAAGGTGTTTGCATTGTCCCTTTGGCCCCTAGCTTAAACACTTTTTTTGCCTTTTACAATACCTCCGTTACCTCTTCCTGTCGTCAGTCTTGCCGTCCAGCCTCTCTGACTATTACTTTTAGTGCAACTGTGATGCTTTCTGCTAGTTCCACCTTTAGATCCTTTTACTGTACTGCATTTACTTTATTTTCTGGATTTCTTTAGCTTGCTGTCCATCCATTCTAACTCCCTCTTATCACTGTCTTAAGCTCCGAATGGCCGGAAGTTCCCCAGTGCTTGGCTTGAATGTCTAAATTTCACAGTCATAAATCAACCATAAAATGTAAAAAAAAAAATTCATTCAGGATCTATTTTTCTTTTCATGTCAAACTTACTTGATTTGAAGGAATAATTGATTCCTTTTATTTCAGTCCTACTCATAGGGGAAATGTTTAATGTAACTTTTAAAACCTTCAAAAATCAGATGCATTTGTCTCTTTGACATATGAAAATTGTTTTTGGCTCGGTCTTTATGTCACAACAGGGCCATTTTGATAACTGAGTCGTCCTAATATTCACATGTGGCTCTGTCAGACTTTACATTTCAAGCTGCAGTTTACGAGATATATTTTATACTTGCAGTTTCCTTGCTTTAATCATTAAATCAATCTTTACAAGAACAGATGCACTTAAGATTACAATGGAAACACAGCATACTCTATAATGACGACCAAAACACCTTTGCTTCACAGTCATACAATAATGAGCAGATTCCATTACTGGGACGCAGGTCTACTGGTAAACTGTTATATTCAGTTGTCAAGAGGAAGGGAAACCAATCAGATAGAAACAACCCGAAGGGAACTTTGTTGGTTGTTAATAACACGGCAACATTGTCCCTCTCCCGGGAGAGTATTATGAACTGCCTTCGCTGGATATTCCATATTCAACGATAGCCAACACGTTGTCATTGAACATTATTCGAGCTTTAATGAAAAGGATCAATGTTGGTAACTCAGTATGCATGTGAATGATTGAACTTGGTTGGATATTTATTTAAGAAGAATAACATTGAAAATGTTAAAGAAAAAAAAATAGGGAAAGTTAGCAAGAGAAGTGAATAGCACTTAAACCCGCGAGGTCTCTGAAATTTGTACATTTATTTTCCATTTCATTATTCAATAAGAATGGATATATATAATAAGATTTTAATATAATCATATATATATATATATATATATATATATATATATATATATATATATATATATATATATAATGATTGAAATCTTATTCCGTCCATTTGTGAATGATGAAATGGAAAATAAATATACACGTTTTAGAGACCTCGCTGTTTTATATTCACCACACTCTTCATACGCATTTCCGTCAGGATAGATGTGATTTTAGTGAACTTGGCGCATCTACATGTACATGTTTGTATATTTATTTAACTGTAAGGTATTAGTATTCTGTAGATATATTTAAATAATAACAGTATTACATTTATCAGAACGTGATTGTTCATTATAAACCATTAATAATAATAATAATAATAATAATAATAATAATAATAATAATAATAATAATAATGATAATAAAACTTAAAAGAACGTTTAGAAAATTATCAATTCGTAAAGTTACTTAAAATATTCTGTGCTTTAATATTATCCATTATAACATGTAATGTAATTGGTAACAGGGAAATTCAGCTTATAAATGTAATGACATTGCTACTTAACTACTGTAGAGTGTGTAGCCGTTGTTAAAAATATTCAACAAATTATTCTTTTAAAGTAAAAAAGACCCGATGATTGACAAAACAATAAAACACGGTCCACAAACAGACAGTTAAAATTAGCTATTTTCTGACAGGAAATTCCTGACTTGACTAACAATAGAACGCTCTCGTGAGATAATATCCCCATATGCAAATCATTTGTCTTTGTGGCTGGGTACGGAAGGGGTTACATTTCCCCTTGGTGTAACTGGCAGCTTATCTGTCTGTCGTCTTACCTGTGGCTTTTTTTTTTTGTCTCTTACTATGAACGTCTTTTTATAGTTCTTCGAGAGACAAAGAAACATAAAACGGCTAAGGTATAACGCAGGCTGACAGGCTAGAAGCATCTGAATTATTTGGATATCGTCTTGCAAAAATCCCTCTATGGGGGTGGTGCCGTCATTGCACCTCACGCAGTGCACTATAGGCATTACTTGAGGTTTTTACAGTCTTTTCATTCCCTATTTGCAGCCACTTTCATTCCTTTTTCATTGCTTTTAATGTACCTCCGTTCATATTCTCTTTCTCCCATCTCACTTTCCACCCTCCCCGTAACAAATGTCTCGTAGTGCAAGTTCGAGGTTTTCCTCCTGTTGCACCTTTCAAACCTTTTTGCTCTCAATTTCCCTTTCAGCGCTGAATGACCTCATCAGTCCCAGCACTTGGCCTTCGGCCTAAATGATATATTCTATTCTATTTACCTTACAAATGTGTCAGTTAATAGAGTCAGGGATTTTACGTCAGGAAATAGCTATGAACATGCTAGAAATTTCGATGTGTTGAATTCAAGTTTTGATTAGGTCATTAGATTTATCTTGGGTCGTTTAAAATTGACTCAAAATAGAATGATAGTGTCTGTAGTCGACGTTTATTTCATTGTGAAATCTTTTCGGATCCTGGAGTCACATATTTTATAGTAGATCCTGAATAATAAAACCATTGATATAAAAGTTATGTCAATTACTAAAGATTGGAAAATTTATTGCATTTACTGAAGAATTATGAAAGTACGAAATCATCAAACGTTTCAAATAAACGTATAACAAAAATCCTGATCCACCTGGGATTTAATGGAACCCTTCTTTGCTATGGAGATTAAGTTTTCTTTTCAAAGCTACTTTTATTCTACCATTAGTGAGGAAAATATGAATCACTACATGGTTATGGAGAGGCAGCCGTTAGTCATAAAGGCTACGCTGCTTTAACTGACTACATCAGTTTAATGTAGTGCGGAGAATTTATAACGTTTCTTTTTATAGGCGCTTCGTTCAGTGACGTTTGGTTATGTCGCCCGCAGGTCTTGTTGGTTCCCCGTACGGGAGGGAGGTGCCGTCAGTGCACCTCACGAGTGCACTGTAGGCATTACTTAAAGTTCTTTGCAACATCCCTTTCGTCCTCTAGCTGCAACCCCTTGTATTCATTTAACTGTACCTCCGTTCATATGCAGTCTTACTTTCCACCCTCTCCAGGCAATTGTTTCATAGTGCAATCGCGAGGTTTTCCTCCTGTTACACCTTTAAAGCCTCACAGTTAAACTTAAGTATACCTTAGTTTAACCAGACCACTGAGCTGATTAACAGCTCTCCTAGGGCTGGCCCGAAGGATTAGACTTATTTCACGTGGCTAAGAACCAGTTGGTTACCTAGCAACGGGACCTACAGCTTATTGTGGAATCCGAACTACATTATACCGAGAAATGAATTTCTGTCACCAGAAATAAATTCCCCTAATTCTTCATTGGCCAGCCGGAGACTCGAACTTGGGCCTAGCAGAGTGCTAGCCGAGAACTCTACCGACTCGTACAGGGCCCAGCACTTGGCCTGTAGCTTAAATTTTATATTCAAATTCCAGTACTTGTTGACTTATTCGTAATAAAAATTTGCTTTGCCTAATGAGAAATAAAAATGACGGTAAGTGAAGGCCGATGTAGTCATGAAAGCAATGCTGATTTAAGGGTTATAAATGGCATCCTGGTCTGGCTTTTTTGTTTTTGTAAGACGGTCATTTAGGCAGGATGTTTGAAGTCGTTTCAGAATTACTAGTAATGAGCAGTATTTTTCCCTTAGGTTTTTGTCTACAAAAAAAGGTTATTTATAAAATTTAGCTAATGAGAGGTAAGTGAAGTAATAAGTACAATTATAATCAAATACCATACCGATTACTTTTACATAATTACACAAATTATCAAAAAATCTTGAAGGCATTTCCAGAGCGTTTACTGAAGCTCATACCCTTGGTTCGTTTTTCCCCATATTGAAAGATATATTACGTCCAATTCTTAAGTAATTGTACCCTAGTTCTAAAAAAAAATTTTTTTCCCTTGATCTTGTAGCGAAATTTTTGCTTCGGAAAATAGTAAAGAGATATTTGTAAGTATAACTAAAGTTTGCATAAGTTCAGCTTGAGAAGTATATATATATATATCATATATATATATATATATATATATATATATATATATATATATATATATATATATATACATATATATATATATATATATATATATATATATATATATATATATATATATATATATATATATATATATATATATATATATATATATATATATATATATATATATATATATATATATGTGTGTGTGTGTGTGTGTGTGTGTGTGTGTGTGTGTGTGTGTGTACCGTAAATATATCACTTGAACCACAGGTGAAGAAATAACATACTGGGTGTAGTTCCTACTCCAAATGCGTTATTTCTTCACCTGTGGTTTTAAGTGATTATTATCATACGCACACACACACATACACACGTATAATCTTATCAAGTTATATTTAAATGCGAAAATCACGCAGGATTAAATGCGAAAATCACGCAGGAACTGCCTTACGGTCAGGAAAAGCCTGTACTAACGTTAGCCTTCCTCTCTCTCTCTCTCTCTCTCTCTCTCTCTCTCTCTCTCCACCACCTTCAGTCAGATCAGAATTTAACAGAATGATTTCACAGCAACAACGAAAAATCAACCGCAACTAATGAAAGACATGTCAGCAGGTCTACGGGGACGAAGTGTGATTTGGTTCATTCGCACAACTTCAGTTAATCAGCGACCGTTCAGTCGCATAAATAACACCTCCTTTTCAAGACTGGTATGAGATCGTTGTCTCATAAAACCTAGATGGTAGGCTGTCCACTTGATAAATAACCCCAGAATACCATAAATTATTAAGATACAGTGTCCGTTGGCCGTATAAATATTAGAAAATTATCACGATGGTAATTTTAGAACCCGTAGAAAGAGCTGCAACTGTTTTCGATTTCCTGTGCGTGTTAACGAACGCGTTTCAGTTTCCTGTGGCGTTTCTAAAGGAAAGTGTAGGCCGAAGTCTGAATGGTCTAATAATAGAAAAATTGTCGATATATGGTGATTTTTTAGTGGATTAAATACTTAGGTATGATGATGGTAATACCTCATGTTACTTAAGAATTTGTGTTTTATTGGTAAGGTATAATTAAGATACGTTTAGCTTAAGAGGAACACTGAAAAAAATGTGGTAATTTCGTCAAGAGTAATTTTTTAATGAGAGGGTAGGTTTGCCACTGAAGCATTTGGTCTGCTAATACGCATGCGCAGATGGTGATGGATTTGTTTCTTCTTCGGCGATGAATTAGTTCTTGATCTCCAAAGTTGTGCCCATAACTATGAAGTTTTTATTCGTGGGTTAAGTCCTTAAATATGATGATGGCAGTGCCATAGGTTACTTAAGAATTTGTATTTTATTGGCAGGATATATTAAGATACGTTTGGCTCAAGATGAACACTGAAAAATATGTCAGTTTTGGCGCGAGTGATTTTATAATGAGGGGGTAGGCCTGTTACAGAAGCATTTGTTCTGTTACTACTTTTTTCGTGGCGAGGATTGTAGGGGCTGACTGGTGTGGTGATAGAAGTTATATTTTTAACTGCATTGCTTTATGACTGAATGAAAGTAATTCTAATATAGTCAAACACATCTGTTTAATTTATTGGAGTAGGAGGAGTTTAATGGTAACACCAACAGAAAAGATGGCAGTTTTCCACCCAAGCTACTGGTGACCCCCATAGTTACTGAAGAAAAGGGGAGCAACACCGGTAAAAACGAAAATTTATCTGTTTTGTCCGTGTTTGTGTGTCTGTCACTGGGTAGAGGTTTGATTTTGAGTATTAAACCTTTCTGGGGTGTCATAGGGGCTGTGCGCAAAATTTTGTCCGGGTCTGTCAAACGGTTCAGATTTCTATAATGTTCAAACATACAAACATTCACTTTTTTATATAGATATATACATACATACATACATATGTATATATATATATATATATATATATATATATATATATATATTTTTTTTTACGTGTGTGTCTTGGCTGATCAGTTATTGCTAAAAGTTGCACGGCCCTGCAGGCCAAGAATACACGTAACCTCTTGAAGCCAAGAGTTAACCTCAAAGACAGACGTTAATTAATCGGAGGTCGCCAGTTAAGGGTAATTAACCTTAACAAAGAATATTCAAGGAATAAAGACTTTATGATAAACGTCACCAACTGCGGACGCAGAAAAATCTCTACTTGTTAAGATGGTATTAAATACAAAAACACAACGGTTCACCCCCCCCAAACAATGAGCGCTAGGCATAACTAATATCAGAGTATTAAAAATGACTTGCTTGCCTAAATCCCCGAGACTTACTGGGATAATTCGGCTAACGCTAACAACATAATAATTTGACTTAATCTAGACTTCGTAATAGCATATCCCGTAAGTGGTGGCTGGAGAATGAAACAAAGAAAACGGAAATACAGAAAAGTTATTAGTCAATCGACGAAGCTTTAACAAGAATCGGACTTACCTTGAACGTCGAGTCGTTTGCGCATATGGACCTATCGGGATTCTGGCAGTCTTCCCATACTAATTAATATAGACGTAGGAGCAAAGTCGAGTAAAGGAACAAAGAAGACCGTTCCGGCACGCTACGCGGCGTACTTCCTCGTTCGTGGTCTGTCTCTCTGTGACCTCGCTCGCGTTCCCGAAAGGTGAGGCGGTCTCTTGACATGCCGCCCCAGGCACTCCGACCTTGACAAAGACATCGCCGAATGCATGAGTAAAGGGAAAGATAGCTTAAGGCCACCATTACTAGAGACTATTGAGTGAAAACCCTCTCTGAGGTTTAGGTCCCAATGCCATAGCATAAACTACCCAGCATGCTCATGGCCATTTTATACTGTGATCATTTTGAATTGCCTGGCCTATTGAGATGTTCTCTGTCGAGGTCAATCTGACTAATATTCCTACACCTAAATACATCGAGGCGAACAGCAGTAATATTTATAAATATATATATATTATATATATATATATATATATATATATATATATATATATATATATATATATATATATTTATAGACTGTAATGTAATGTAGACATAAAACACACTGGTTTTTTTATACTTCAAAATTTAAATATGCGCATCATGGGAACAACTAAGGGGTAAAGGGAATTATATGTGATAATATCTGCCTTGAGCAGGTTTTAAACTTATGCTTTTTGGGTTTGAAGCAGAGAAAACAGTGACATATCCATTCAGCTATCTGTGCCTTTATCATATATAATTAAACCTGTTACTACAAAGGTAAAATGAGTTCCATATTTCTGGCTTATTATTTAAGTGCATGAAAAATCACGCGTGGAATAGAAAAACATATCATAATTAGCCACGCCTTACAATTATAGCACTGGGTTATCATGGCCGTTGTGCTACAAAAGAAAAATAGTTATAAAAATAGATATAATTTCAAGAGCTATTTTTCCTCATATATTTTAGGAAAAAAATTACGCAAATGAATAACGAGGGATTTACGTCACAGGGAAGTGTAATGAAAATGAGTTGGATTCGTTACATGAATTATTGCAGGATTAATCAGTAATCTCTGCAGTTGGTGTAATGCTTCATGAATGCACGTTGCTTCTGTATCTAGCTGATCGTGTAGAAGTATATTGCTGTATATATTTATATACATTAATACGCTCTCATTTACGTAAAATTTAATTTTCTATCCTTTGCGTGCACGATGTAACGGGTAATGTCCTTTGACCACTACCCTTTAATGGATTTTATGCTTTAATTTCAAGAAAGAATGAAACAGCGTGCATTAAAAAAAACATAAATAAATAAAAACTCTGAAGTCTTTAAATCTTTGTTACCTTCAAAATGTGTTCCTCTCACTGAACAGACCGAGAGAGAGACAAGCGGACAGACAAAAAGACAGGCACCCAGATTTACGGTGAATCAGTATATAAAAGGAAACTGAGATACCCATAATAAAAATAAGAATTCCAGTTGCACCCTAGAAACTTTAATTATTTCTTCGTAATACTGTCATCGTTCGCAAGCTTGGCTACTGGGAACCAGGTATTTTTTAAAAGAAAAGAAGTGTGCAGAATTTTTGAGTTGATTCTCTTAGTCTTTGAAATCCTCATCCTATTTACATCTCGTGTGAGACTTTTCATACTATATTGTTAGGATTAACATAAACCCGAAGTTATGATTATACATATTAACATAAACCCGAAGTTATGATTATACATATTCATTTGTGAATTTTTTATATCTAAATTGATCCCAGAAATGTTTAAGTCATTATCATAGTATACCTTACAATCTGAGAATATTCATTATCTAAAGCCCTGCTATGAGAGTATATATATATATATATATATATATATATATATATATATATATATATATATATATATATATATATATATATAAACATATGAAATACAATAGCCCCTCGATTTTTTAGATCCTTTCTTCTTGGCTGTAAGTTGTTACTTACTGATGCTGGTCAGCTGTGAATCAGCATATATTATTTTTACCAAATATATAAAGGCGTATATATAAAACGTCTTACAAATAATGCAAAGTAAAGCCACTTACGCAATGTTTTTAAAGGTACTGTTATGTTTGTAACAGGATAATTCGGAAACAGTTCAGCTTCTTTGGACATAAGAGTTGCAAGGTGAATGCAAACGAAAAAACTCCCTTTCTGAAAAAAAAAACTTTATATAATAATACGATATCATTCTTACATAACAGAAGTGTCTAAAAATGCAAATATACCATACTTTAAAGAGCAAACTTCATAAATTCATTTCATTTTATAAAATTATTAAACTTCAGACTGTCTTTGACAAACAGCGAGGAAGTAAAGAAGTGTGATTATTTATTCCATATGACATTTTAGACCTTGGGGTAACAGAAAAAAAAAATACTTTCTGCTTTTATTTAAGAGTACTTCCGTTTGATATATATATATATATATATATATATATATATATATATATATATATATATATATATATATATACATACATATATATACACACATACACACACACATATATATATATATGTGTGTGTGTGTGTGTGTATATATGCATAGACATATGTAAATTTGCATACAATACACACACACATATATATATATGTATATATATACATATGCATATACATGTATACATATATACTGTATATGTGTCTGTATATGTATTTATGTATACGTATGTATATACAACATGTGTCTATATATATGCATATATTTGTATGTATATGTGTACATAGCCAATCTCTCTCTCTCTCTCTCTCTCTCTCTCTCTCTCTCTCTCTCTCTAATGAGAAGATTATTAGACATCAAAAAATAAAAATAAAATAACTTATTGTAAAGTAAAACGAAATGTAATGAGACTCTTAGTAAGAAAGGCTCAGTCAATGGAGTAAATATTTGATGACTTTATAATTATGTAGCTATTCCCTAAGCACCTAAAAATGTCACCTTGTACTTTCTTTCTTACTCTAACTTTCTTACTTACTCCAAAAAGAAATATATCTATTACTATAAATAAGTAACGCGTGACAGCATGAAGAATAAATTGAAACTATTTTTATTTCGTATCGAACAATTTGGCCCTTGTCCCACACTCACACTCGTCCATCAGTCGCCGTTATTCGTGGAACAGAAATTAACAGATATGCAGATCACCCTTTGATTTGGGTATTAAAAATGCCAATTCGACTTGGACAGTCGAGGAGCAGAGTTTTGTTTCGAACTCAGTAGATGATGCAAACGATAAAGAAGATGTATATGTATTGTATATTTATATATTTATAGTATATATATACATATATATATATATATTTATAGAATATATATACATACATATATATATGTATACATACATATATATATATATACATATATACACATATATATATATATATATATATATATATATATATATATATATATCTATATATCTATATATCTATATATATATATATATATATATATATATATATATATATATATATATATATATATATATATATATATATATATATGATTTTGTGGTACTTGCATGGAGGTGCACGCGCGCGTTTCTGCGTATATTTACATACAGATATATATTGATTTAATTAAATCATTTGCGGCGGGGGCTGAAGTACATAGCCAATGGACAAACCTAATTTATATAGAATTCGTCTGTCACATCATGAAACCTTTTCGATAACTGGACTCGAAATAACGACAAAAGAAGAGAGGATTTGGAGGTACAGTTAATGATTCCTCCTCCACCAAGACCAATTAGGCAGTTAATAAGGGTCCTGAGCAATTTCAGCAACGAATCCTTGATCCAGAGGAGGTGCTGGATTTGTGTATAGCCCAACATAACAGAAAAATAGAACATGATCGTACAGTAAGAATGAGGGATGATGAAAAAAAGAAACACTTCAAATCTTTGAAATGTGGAAGTAGTACAGTTTTGGGCGGCCGAATCATTACCAGAAATAACAATAGAGGGGGAAAGGTCGAATGAAGAAGTAAGAAAACATTTAGAGAGAGAAAAGAAGAACCATAAAGATTAAATTTAAAGGTCAAATTCACACGTCGGTAAAATTAAAGAAGTAGGTCTGAATAGATATTAGGGAATAGCCTTAATTTCATGAACATTTAGTGAACCTCAGTACTAAGCCTGACGGTTCGACTGCTAATCTTATATAGCTTTGTGCATATTTAGCGGCTGAAGTTACGGGTATGGTAACGAGAGAATGATCATTGTTTTACTTACTTTCAAATCATAAATCATCTTTGAAATTCAATGTTAACAACTAAATATAAGACAGCACTAAACATATCTAAAAAATGGTGACCTCTCACATGTAAAAAATTGGATAATCGATTGAATATAATCACCAATAGTCCTATTTCTAGGGTACAGAAACGGACGCCCAGGGGCATGGTGACAGTGCCCGGGTGACAGCATGAACGAACGTCAGTACGGTATTAGCTCGTGCCCTGCCTGGTGGTCGAGGATACGATATCCAAGTCCGAGTTTGTGATAAAGAAATCGTTTTTGCAATTTCAGCAGTTGGTGCGTTTAGAAGAAGATGCTTGTTAGTGCTTGAGTGCGTAGTGACCGCGGAAGAATTTAATTATAAAGGCAGTCCCAATAATCATCAATTGAAGAAAAAAGAAGTGTAATGAAGAAATTACTCAGCACATTACCTCTGTGTTGTCGGGATTCTCATGCAATCATTGCTCAACATTCATTAGAAATAGTAAATTATTTCGGGCACAAATTGCTCTACAACTCGAATTTCCTACTTCCTGTCAGTTTTAATTTTTTTTTTTTAAATAGGTATTTATAGATACATACCGTTTCATTTCCAGCCAGTAAAAGTATTTTTCATAGGGTATGAAGAGATGCAAAGCCGATATACTGAATGGCCGAAAGAGAATATAAATGCATAAACAATTAAACAATATGCATTGTGTATATATATATATATATATATATATATATATATATATATATATATATATATATATATATATATTTATATATATATGTATATATATATTTATATATATTATATATTTTTTTTGCAGTGTTGCTAAATAAAAAATGTGTAAAATAATTCATTATTAATATGATTTATAAAGTTTAACTAATATTATGCATTGTAAAAAAAAAGACAACACAAATATTTGGCCATTTACAACCGTGTGTGGTAAAATTAGGTATTTATCAAAGGTACTATCGCCTTATGAGGTGACCATTACTAAATTGCCGTTAGAACTATTCATTTACAAAGAAATATATATTATTATGTGACAAATTTTGTATATAATGTATTTACACAGTAAATATTTTCTGCCTGTGTAGATATCCATTAAATAACTGCATAAAGCGGAATCACATTCCCAGTAATGTATGTATATACTATATATATATATATATATATATATATATATATATATATATATATATGTATATATATGTATATATATCCATAATATGTACAGTATATAATGGATATATAGAATTTATATAATGTATATAGATAAGTGAAGCATAAAAGATTATTTGAGGTGTCGTTACATGACAGAAGGAATCATGTGCCGGCATATTAGGCAATGGACAGGGTAATTAATAAGTCGCTGAGGGAGTAGGTGAACAACAGTAAGGAGAGTTAGAGGTCTTTCAAGAAGGAAGTCACTTCAGAAAGAAACTGATGAACACATGTTACACAGGATAAATGATGTCAGAAGTGAATGCCTTCTTGGGTCAATGGAGTGAATGTTTTGAAGGTTTGCTGAATGTGGAGGATAGAAGAGAGGTATATTTGAATGATGCAAGACCGGAAAGGGTGGGTGAAAGGTTAAGAATATTTGTTTTAGTGGCTGTTGAGGCCAAAAGGAGGATCATTAAGAAGTTAAAGAATGGAAAGATACCAGGAATTGAATGGATTACAAATGAAACGCTGCAAATCATTGGTTAATGTGTAACCGGGTGGCTGATCAGGGTATGTAAGGTATGTCTGGGTGTAGGAAAGATTCTGAGGGCAAGGGCGGTAGGAATGATAGCTACACTGAATAAATACAGTGTCAATAAAGGCAGATATAGCGATTATAATCATAATATTACTTCGTTTACCAGGGAGGTTATATGGTAGATTTTTTATAGAAAAAATAAATCAGATGTCAGAGCTGATAAGGGTGAACATTGTCTGTCAAGACGAGAAAAAGCAATATTTAGATGTAATACTAAGCCAAAGCTTCCAGGTTACACATTCTTCATATGTGTTTGGTAACATATCTAAAGGAAAATTTCAGAGCCTTTATTTGATTTCTAAAGTATTTACAAATTATGTAAAATACCTTGGCCATAATTATGGAGAAATCTTAGTTCATGTTCAAAACTAATATCATAATTATTAATGTATATTTGATAATTCTACAAGGAAGATAACATTATACAGCAGTTTATTTGTCAAGATAAGCCAATTAACAAAGAGTCCCATCGTTCAAAGCAAACTTTATCAAATCCACAATATAGCAAGTTGTTGACCATGAATATTCTATGAAGTGTATATAAGATGATAACCCCGGAAATTCTTGAATATCAAAATCAAAAGTTCATTTTCCCATCCTGAAATTTATTGATTTTTAACATATTGTTATAGGATTTATTATCATTGTCTAAGAATGAAACATCTTTATGATGATCTTCATTGGTAGTTGGAGTCTTCAAAACTAGGATATATAGACAAGAAATCAAACAGGATGTTTTTATTATTAAAAATAGCAAAAAGACTTGAAGTGGAAACGCTGGATGTCTTGGTAATTTTATATTTGCAATTTTGCTCTTCAGTACATTGTATATAAATCTGAGTGAGAGAATATATTTCAACCGCCCATCTGTATGGTAATGTTTAAATTTTTTATTCATATAAAATACGCAAACACGTTAATAAAACTATAACATAAGCCTACAGAGTTCCTATCGTTGTGTAATATATCTCATTATTAAAGTTAAAAAATATGCAATTTCAAAGCAAATTTTCAATATCTACACAATGTTTCTTTTACTCATACTATTTTCCTCATGGTTGAAGTTCATTTGTGCATCAGATCTAAAATACTATCTATAGAGGAATACAGTAACGAGGATAATATTTCCATGATACACTGTCATGTACAGTACACTAAAACAAATCTATCAAATGCAAAATTACTAGAACATTCGGTGTTTTCATTACACATATATTAAGTTTCAAGAATCTTTTTGTTTCTATAGATCGTACAGGTGTTATTTTCATTATTATCTAATTTGCCATACATTTTATTTAACACCGAAGTAAGCATAACTGGTAATAAATCTAATTCCTTTCGAATCTTTATAGAAATTATGGATGAAATATGGAAAAAGGTATTGGATATCACATTTAGAAGGCCCAGCTATATACGAGTATAGCCGAAGTTCATCAAAAATACATTGTAGTTCGTTAAAGCTATATTAACTAATTTTATGTGAAGTGCTGTTGAAGTGAATTTCTGTGATTACACTCTGACAATAGAATTTTACAAATAATATTAAAAAAATTACTAATTTTTTCTGTTTTCATGGTAATAAATAGATTTTGCATCTGTTTAGTTTTAGGAAGACTGTATAAGTTCAAGAACAAAGAAAGGGACTGGAGCATTGACAAAGTTATCTTGAATGGATTAGATTAACTTAGTATTCC
>NC_089797.1:15522894-15570394 GCF_040412425.1 Macrobrachium rosenbergii | reverse complement strand
GGAGAGAGATCTTTCGTACAATGCTAGATGAATTGGTGTCTTTACAAAAGTCATAGTACTAAAGTAAAGTCACTCTAAAGGATTTATTCATTGTTATAAGTGGATCGAATTGACAGTTACAGTAAAAAACAAAATCGGATAATAAAAATTAGGGAGGCTGTATTTGCAAGCACTAAAATTGACTTACTCTTATTCATCTAATAAGAGTAGGTCAATTTCAAACCAAAAGATGCAAAAGGAAAGTTGCTATTTGAATTGCATTAAGGTCTAAGCGTGCGGAATGAATATTTTGAAGATTTAATGGTTGTGGAAGAGAGAGAAAAGCTAGAGCTGAATGACGCAACATTGGAAGTTTTCTCTTTCGTAGAAGTTATTGTTTTAAGGTGTAATAAAGGCAGTCAGAATGTGTGGATTCTGGGAGGACACTAGAAGTTGTTGGGTTTACAACTGAGATGTTTTGATAACGGTAAAACTGTGCTTGTGCAGCTGACAGTGATGTGTAAGGTATGTTTGAACAAGGGAAAGGTTGTGAAGGAATGGATGAAAGAGTTGTAGGTATTGTAGATGCTACGATTTAGGATAACTCCAGTGGATTATGAATGAAGGGTGGGAATTGCTAATATCTGCATATGATTCAGAACTGACTGAGTTTAGTGGAAAAAACTGGAGAGACAAGAGAAAGATTTTAAAGAGTATGCAAGAGAACAACGTAAAGAGTGATTGTGAAGAAGTGTAAAGTTCTAAGAGTTAAATGGAAACTACGACGAAGGAGCAATGAACGTATAAATGATGGTGGATGGATGGAAATAGTTGCATTCATACAGATGCTAGCAGTAAGTGTTAAGAATTATGGATAGGATGAGAGAAAAGACGGGCTAATAGAAAAAAAAATGGAGCAAGGAAGGTAGCAATTTGTGCATAAGACTAGGAAGTGAACTGAGGTGCCTAATACAGCTAAGAAGGAATCGTATGAAGGGACTACTTTGAGATGGTTGAGTCATGTGGAGAGAATAGAGGTTTTAAGGAGAGTGAAAAGACTGTTTAATTAAAATGTTTTAGGAGAAAAGTGGAAAGAGGAAAATAGGACTTGGAAAGAGCTGGATAGATGGTGTGACTGAGTTACTGATAAGTAGGAACCTCAATAGTGACCAAGCGAGAATGTCCATGCAAACTAGAGGTGAATGATGCAGTGAGTGTGCAGGGTAGCTTGACGTGCTACTAATGAGTCCTCAGTATAGGTGCATGAAGTAAGTAAAGAGGAAATTATCTTTACTGCGGAATCATATAAATAATTAAACAGCTAAAACAATTATTGTGGCAGTGATCATTGTCTTATCTTTTCTGAAGATCCAGCCCTTGTATATCAAAACAGCTTACCGTAAAAAAAAAAAAAAAAAAAATATATATATATATATATATATATATATATATATATATATATATATATATATATATATATATATATATATATATATATATATACATACACACACACACACACGCATAATTTGTAGACAAGCTACCACGCATGCGCAAGGGAAAAGAATGCCATTATTTACGTCTTCACATGCATGTATTCAATATGTTTGCAATATCCATAACATTAGAACCTGGCGAATAAAAAGTTTTTAAAATAATTATATGATCAAAAATCAACATTTTCGTCCCAAATCCTCACTTTATCTTGTTCGTTTACATAACTCGCAACAGTCCTTCAGGAAATTACGCAGATGCGTTATGAATTAAACATGTGTGTAATTATGTGAGCTTATTACTTGACGATATAAGCCATTATTTAAGAACCCACAGAATAAATCTGATAATTCCATTTAATTACGAGAAAAAGTGGTCACAATTCGACGTTAATGAAATGAAACCCGTCCCCAGTCATTCAGAGAAATAAAAAGATTTCAGTTTTCGTAAGCCGCCAGAATTGTGAAAGTTTTTGGGACAATAATTGGCTATTAAAGTGAGATTAAAAAAGAGATTTACCTTAGAGTAGGTTAGTTATTCCGGCAAAAACTACTTAAAAATTCACTGCTACAAATATCTGCAAAAACTACTTTTAAAAACTCACTGTTAGTGATCACGGCAAAAACGACGTAAAAAAAAGTCACTGTTAGTAATCCCTCGAAGAACTATGAAAAAACTCACTGTTAGTAATCCCTGCAATACCGACGCAAAAAATAACTGTTAGTAATCCAGGCAAAAACTATGAAAAACAACTCGCTGTTAGTAATCCCGGCAAAAACTAAGTAAAAACTCACTGTTAGTAATCCCTGAAAAAAAGTAAAACAATTCATTTAACACTGAAAAACTAAGTAAAAACTTGCTAATCACTGAGAAAAACTACGTGAGAACTCATTAATCACTGAAAAAAACTACGTAAAATTCTCAGTTACAAATCCCAGCAAAAAACTACCGTGCATAAATCACTCGTTCTTGGTAATCCCGGCAAAAACTACGTAAAAAAAATCTCTCTCACTGTGCACTAATCTTGCATAGCAACGGATAAAAGCACCAAGTTTTCAAGATGATGAGCTTGGGATTAAGGTAAGACTGCTTGCTTGCTTGTTGATCCGATATTACCAGGTAAAGAAGTCCTCTGGGTTTTAGATACACCAGGAGTAATCTTCATTTTTAATTTCCCCCAGACCTGGTGGTATGAAAAGCATTCATTTTCAAGTCAGTTGCAATAATGCTTTTAGTCTTTTTTGTTGGTTACATCAGTGCAACCTTGGCATGCTTATTTACATTTTCTCTTTTTGAATTTATTATATATCTTCTTATGCTGAAAACTAGAGGGAAATGGTGCTGATTATAGTAATGTAACCGACCCCTGAGATAAATAGAGTGGAATAAAAATTTGGTTACAACAGAATTCTTCAATAGGAAATCATAAATAAATTTTATGCATTACCAGTGTGGGGAGAGAGAGAGAGAGAGAGTTGGTAGTAAAATCGGAAAGTCTTGATAATCAACACTTTAACCCAGAAATACGAATCTGAAGTATTTTATATGGATATACCCTTGGCGTAATTTATTTTCCCTTTTTTCTATAATTTTAAAGATATACCATCCAGTTAAGACCGTACCTGTCATAAGTATGTCATCATCGATGAAGTGACCTCGTTCAGGGCTTGGGTAAGTGTTCCTCTTACCTAGTTCAAAAGTTCAAACATACACAGTTACCCTCAGAAGGATTAAAACATTCCGGAAGAAGACAGTCCGTTTTTCAAGTTAATTAGCCTTCATCAATGTAGTCTGTGAAACTGTCATCTTCAGGAAATTCTCTCTCTCTCTCTCTCTCTCTCTCTCTCTCTCTCTCTCTCTCTCTCTCTCTCTCTCTCTCTCTCTCTCTCTCTCGCTGGTAATGCATGAAATTTATTTATGATTTCCTACTGAATAAGTTTGCTGTATTCTAAATATTTATTATATTTTTTATTTTATTTATCGTAAGTTTTGGATACATTCCTGCAATAATTTTCGTTCCCATTTACTTTTAGCATAAAAAGATATACAATAGGTTTACAAAGAAAACTGTAAATGTAAAATGCAAGATGCCTTAGAATATAGAGCTAAAATGTAATTATACTCTATTTAAACGCAGTGGATTAAGAAATTTATAAAAAGGGTCTGGAAAATATTAGGAGTTGAAAATGAAAATTTAAAGGAAATATTTTCTTGACTATCAAATGAGACCAATGATAAATGAAGTGTGGCAGAGAACTGAACGTAAAACTGAAAGTCAGAATCATTCCTCTTTGTTTCACACTCACCGAATCCTTGCTTTTAAAAATAAAATATGATAAATATAAGTAGATTATGTGCTGTAGAATTGACAGCAAGGAGAGAATGGAGGTGTAAAAAACCAATCCTGTCTTATTTTTATACCTGTAGTTTGTAAATATCCTTTAACACGTTACTCTAATAAATATCCTTTAACTCGCTGTTCATACAATTCACTTAACTTTAGATGTACATGAGTCTAATAGTTTCTATATCAGTGCACATGGTCAACATTTACAATAGTGTGGTTTTAATTGTTATAATATGCATTCATATACAGTGAAGGGTATTAGGTAATGGTAACAGTGAGGGTATTACTTTTTAAGACCCATACTAAATACAGACATACTGATTATTCCCATAATTTACTACTGTATATACTTGTCAAGAACTTCAGTTCTCTTTGTGAGAAGAACATGAGTTGGGCGCTGCTGTCTGTACCATACCCGTCCAGTTTGTGAGGAGACAGTAAGTTTTGTCACTTATTCCAGGTTGACCTTTATTTAATTCCTAGAAATACTTAGCCCCAGATATAATTTTATATCGAATTCATTATACCGTAGGGATTACTTATACCCAAAGGAAATTATAATTGATTAGTGCATTTACCCCGGCCAGGATAAGATCCTGGGCCTTTGGTTTAGATACAGTGATAAATAGTCGTCTTTGACGTGCCAATGACGTCGAGAGATAGAAGTTGATGTAGGCTGACGTTTAATATTCTTGTAAAATTCATATTCTCTGCTTAGAACCGACAACACCACATCATCAGAAATACAGGCCTTTTTTTCCACTACCGAGGGATACTCTGATGATTGCCGGTAAAGCAGGACCGTTCCGTTACTACAAAAACTCAGTTGCATTAATCACTAAGCGTACAATACTTTGATGTCGATTCTGAGCAAGAATGTCTGAACTGGATATATCGGCCCTTATTTAATCGCCATGATTACCCTTACTGTAGGTAACATGCCCTCAGCAACTGGCGCCATTGTTACGAAATCCGCCGAATGACCTATCTAATTACCGGTGGCCAGTTTTATCTGTTTAATATCCAAATGTTGCGAATGGACCATTCCGCTGGTACTTCCTGTCGAGTAGAGGGAGAGAGTCTGGTCAGGCTAGATCGCTTCTCGCTGACAAAATGTACGAGTACTACAAGGAATGAGTCGGCTCTCTCTCTCTCTCTCTCTCTCTCTCTCTCTCTCTCTCTCTCTCTCTCTCTCTCTCTCTCTATATATATATATATATATATATATATATATATATATATATATATATATATATATATTATATTATATATGTACATACATGTATGTATGTGTATATATTATATATATATATATATATATATATATATATATATATATATATATATATATATATACTGTATATACATACATATGTAAATATATATGTATATAATGTATATACATATATACAGCATATATATAATGTATATATATGTATATATGTACTGTATATATATATTTTTTGTATAAATGTATATATATATATATATATATATATATATATATATATATATATATATATATAATATTGTGTAGGTATGTATGTATGTACGAAGAACATGGTTCTAAGGATTATAAACCAAAGATATATATATATATATATATATATATATATATATATATATATATATATATATATTGGTGAGGTCATAGTGCCTTGCCCATGGTAGATTTAATGGACCACTCCTCTCTGTCTTCCATTTGTCTCAGAAGCGCTCTCTTCTCTTTATATATATACATATATACACATGTATTATACACACACACACACACACACACACACATATATATATATATATATATATATATATATATATATATATATATATATATATATATATATATATATATACACAGTAGAGGGAGGGTGTATCTGGACAGAGAGAGAGAGAGAGAGAGAGAGAGAGAGAGAGAGAGAGAGAGAGAGAGAGAGAGAGAGAGATTAACCAATTTAATTCTATCTTAGGGAAGGCACTATGACTTCGCCAATCATAATCTAATTTCCGAGTGTAATACCACGCCGAACGCCTTGGTATTATGCTAGTGTGTGAGAAGTTCAACAGTAGCTCAAAGCGAATGATTAAGAGCATGTAATCAGTGTAGGCTATGCCCCGCAACTACAAATAACTGAAATTGCCAGTGCCAATGGGGCACATCGCTCAGTTATAACAAATCACACTCTCTTAACCGAAGGGAAGGAGTGAGGTTACCAGTAATAAAGTAACAGAGTTATTGCACAATTGCTTGCATCGTTTTTGAATGTGTGTTTGTGTGTTCAGGCTTCGGAGGTCCATGAACTGAATTGAAAAAAGTCAGCATTGCATGCTTTTTTTTTGCTGATGTGAACATAACTTAATTGTATATTCAGTTATCGTTGATCTGGTAGTGTGTATCTCAACTGAAAGTTTATACCCTATACTCTATCAGAATGAGCTTCCCCTTACTTCCATATTTTCGTTCCCATGTCCTTTCCTAAACATGAATGTAGAGTTTAATATGGAAAACAAAAAAAACATTCTTGATTAATACTTTCTTTAAGAACACATCTTATCGATATCTAGAAGTCTTCTGCTCTGTGATTGCAAAACAGATGAAAAAAAAATTAGGTTTGTAAGAAACAGGAATCATCGGGTTGGATGATTTCTCTTTGATTGTGAATTATATTCTTTCAAAATGAAAGAGTTAACTATTTTAATACCAGTTTTTGGGAATTGTCAGACGAATCCACCTATAGTTTTCACAATAATTCACGAATGTGAAAGGTGGCTAATGTTGATCTCGATGGTACACGAGATTTTTCCACTAGTTACACCGGTTTTTCCTTAATTAACTCTGAATGGATGTCAGTGAATCCATGTTTATATCCTTTTATTCCTATACACTTGATTAATCAACAAATCAAATGAAATAAGGGAAAATTAAGTAAATAGTATGTGTTAAACACCTCTCAATACTGAAACCCAAAGTGAACCTTAAGGAAAGTAAATATACCGATACAGTCAGTGGCTCTGATTGTTGTACTTGTCCTGTAGTTGTCAGTAGCTTCCGGTAGTTATTGTCACAGGGTGTGCATTGTGCTACATTGCTGGGCCTAATAAATTTTCAGAAGTACTACTCAAAAATAAACTTTAAAAACTTTGACAAATTCATTTTCTGTACATACTGCTGCTTACAAATTGCAAATAATGTAAATTTCTGACACCCTCTAAATTGTATAAATTTCAAAATAAAAGAATTTTAAATGATGCACGAACAATGGCCCAGATCTTTTGACTTGATTGGGAAGCACGCAAGTTCTGTATTTCGTTTTTGGGGAGCTTGAAAGTAGGGAAAACAGCTGTGTATCACATAGGTGAACCTAAAAATAAATTATGATAGAAATGCTAGAGGCGTTAAGAACATACTGAAAATGTTGGCTATAGAAAATAAGTTGTAGAAAACCATAAGGGTTTCTTTTTTTATTCAAGAAGGTAATCATGTATTATAATATGTAGACGGAACTGGTTTGTGTGAAAGTAGATCAGAATCAGGGCTGTGTTATTTCTTTTTTATACTCAATTCTGTACGGTAAATATTCCAGTGTACAATAAATAGTAACAGGTTTATAATAACTTCTTTCGTCAATTAGAATGAAATGGCTACATATACCTCCCTCGCAAATGGGCACTTTACTAACTATAATTGTGGTTTTCCGTAACCAAGTCTGGTTTTGTTGGATACGAAAAAACGATCCAAATTATCTAAAATCTATGGCTAAGATTTATTCAACCTCCCATTTTTCTTTGCAGTGACGTTAACAATGATCTATCCTATTTGTGGCCCATCACGTTCCGTAGAAATTACACACAATATAGTTTTCTGGGAACAGAAGGACAAAAAGATTGAGACAACATTTATAATTTCTGAAAGAACCTTTTATTGGCTATATATATATATATATATATATATATATATATATATATATATATATATATACAGTATATATATATATATGTGTGTGTGTGTGTGTGCATACACACACACACACACACACATATATATATATATATATATATATATATATATATATATATATATATATATATATATATATATATATATATATATATATATACAGTATATGTATATTGCTCTGAATTCAGATAGCATTCAGAAATTATATTACTCAAATATGGATACGTTATTTACGAGATGATCTTTGCAAACTACTTATATGCATCGAGTATATTTTCCATTTTCCATAAATACCCGCTTTATATTGCCAGCTATTCTACTCAATACGTAACAATGAATCATGCAATTCTTTGCTCAAAACTATGAGTTTTTGTAAAAGACATTTTATTAAGTGTGTGGCGAAACTTTTGGTATGATTTATTATTAGCACTTAACATTTCAACAATAGTTTTGGAACTTTTCCCTTGTGGCTCTGTAAAAGAATAAATCTGTTTTGAAACATAAATCATAAGTCTTCAGAAGATAAAATGAAAGATTAAATTCTTCGAATGAAAAATGTAGTTCCCTTTGCATTCTTTATACATTCAACTATGCAAATTCTGAGGATACACGATAGAAATCTTATGAAGCATAGAAACCATTTTACATTTTATTTGAGAGTCAGAAGTCGATTTAATGCACGTAGCTACCTTAAAACATCCTTGTTTCTTCAAAATTTGTAAAGTGAAAATTTGGTTCAGGTCTCAAACGACCTTATTTCTTCCTATTTACGTTACTGTACTCAAGTAAAAAAATTGAATTACCCGCCAGAGGGTACTGTCATTAGTGCACCTCATGCGGTGCGCTGTAGGCATTACTTAAGGTTCTCTGCAGCGTCTCTTCGGCCCCTAGCTGCAGTCTCTTGCATTCCTTTTACTGTACTTTCGTTCTTTCTTCCAGCTTACTTTCCACCCTCTCCTAACAGTTGTTTAATAGGCTTTCCTCCTGCTACAACTTTATAACCTTCTTGCTCTCAATTTCCCTTTCAGCCCTAAATGACCTCATAGGTTCCAGCGCTTGGCCTTTGGCCTAAAGTCCATGTACTATTCTAAAAATTTAATTGGAAGTACAAAAAAATAAGATTGAAACTCGAATCATCATAACAAACTTAGAATGAGTTGTGAGAGTCAGTCGTGTAGCACGATCAGCTGCAACATCAAATTCAGATTATGAATCATTGAAAAGCCCAACCCACCTGCGCCTCGTCTACCTGACGTAATACGTATTAAGGAGCCACGTGAAGGGAATTTTGTGAAAGATTAACGATAATCTGGTTCTGTGTGAAGGGTGGCCTCGGAAGGGCGGGATGCTCTGGGTAATCAAGACAGACTACCGTCGGTCCAGGACCTGAAAGATGGAAGGGCGTCAGAAACGCTCTTTCGGGGATTTTGGACGCCCGTTAGAGGACCCAGGGTTACGCACACTGACTTTAAAGAAGACGGAGTGAATTTACTTGAGTTAGATTTAAATCATAGAGCGAATTATTCTCCATAAAATTGTTCTTGTAAGTTTCAAAAATTTAAAATTCCTATTTACTTTTGGAAAAGTTACTGAGTACGTATAAAGCCAAGCATAAGCTGTTATCCTCATCTTTATTGTATGCTAATTCTTACTCGATAACGTTTCGAAAAGTAACCAGTATTTTAAACTTTATAACTTTACCAGATTGATTTTTTTTAGAATAATTCGCGCAGTGATTTAATTGAGGAACGTGAGATAATTTGTGATATGTAGAAATATCGATTATAAAAAAACCCTCTTGTTTTATGATCCTCAAGCATTACATTGAAGTTGCTGTAATTTACACGACAATCTAATGAACTAAATAAGAATTAGCAGTGAAAAATGGTTCGTATTTTCTTTACTATCGTACTGACGTGTACAGGCCCACAATCATATAATTGATTGCAGGTTATTCTTTGATATTCATACATTAAACAGTATACATCGTTTAAACTACAATCATTTCGTCCTCTGTCATATCAAAGACTTACAAAACACGTTTTCTGTCTGCTACTTGCACTTTAGCACGTGTTCGTTTCCAGTACATGTTCTCAGAGTGAGGTACACATTCAGTTTAGTGAATAGGTACTTATCCAAGAGGCTTTGTATGTGAGATGTTTTCATTTTGAAGAAATAATAAATTAATACAGACTTTTTGACGATTATGAAATGCTTATAATTGTTGATAATGATAGATTGTTAACATTGTAATTTAAGTGGAAGAATCAGGATACAGTTACAAAATATCATAATCAAATATATTACATAGGTGCAGTAAGTGAGAGCTGGTCACATTATGAAGCACCTTGTCAGTTTATTACATATGTTACATTTATAGGAATTATTAATTTATATATTCATATTTCCAGACAAAAATTCTTTATTCTTAATTATCGTTGGTTGGGGAAAGGATTTGATCATTCCTTTCATTCAGCATATTCCGTGAACTGCAACAAAAAATAATACGAAATTAATATAACATTCAAATAGGTTTCGAGCATTTTAATCAGAGGCTAGATATGCAAGACTATTTAGTCATTGTACACATATTAAAAAAAAATATTGTTGTAAGGTCGTAACAAGTGATAATATTTACTCTTCAGCAAGTTACTGGAAAAGAAAAATATATATTACATGTGTGTATAAATATATATATATATGTATGTATATATATATGTATTATATGTATATATATATATATATATATATATATATATATATATATATATATATATATATATATATATATATATATATATATATATACTTAATATGTACAAATACATATATAAGAAAAGAATCATCGAAAATTCTTCGCTTTTAACTGTAGGCCCAAAGTGAATTCACTCCATCTTCTTTAAAGTCAGTGTGCGTAACCTTGGGCCCTCTAACCGACGTCTAAAATCCCCGAAAGAGCGTTTCCGACGCCCTTCCATCTTCGAGGTCTTGGACCGACGGCAGTCCATCTTGATTACCAAGAGCATCCCGCCCTTTCGAGGTCACTCTTCACACAGAACCAGACTATCGTTAATCTTTTACAAAATTCCCTTCACGCGGTTCCTCAATGTGTGTTACGTCAGGTAGACGAGGCCCAGGTCGGATGGGCCTTTCAGTGATTTATAATCCCAATTCGAAGGTTGATATGACCGCATTACACGAGTGATTCATCATTTATGTTGATATGTTTTTATAAGTTTATTAAGGTGGACCTAATTTTCCATTTGTGTTGTTTATAATTTCAATTAAATTTATCTAAGTACATTAAGGTATGTAGAAAGAAACATGGTTGTTTAAGCTTTTAACTAATTTTTCAGCATACAATTTTTTAGTAACAAGAGTTTTTTTAAGATAGCACCAGTGTAAGATCGGCTTTTACGTCTCAAATAAAATACGAACATTATCTATGCGGGATAGAATTTATATCATATGTCTGCAGGGTCTGCATGGCCGAATTTTATAAATGAATGCAAGAGATACTCCATTTTCCAGTGAAGGAATTTCTTCTTCTCTTTTATTTAAGACGACGTACGATCTATGCTTTGAAAATAGATTTCCTTTTTTTAAAGCCCCGAGGGGAAAGTTTCACAATTATTATTAAAATGTAAAGTATTAAAAGTGAAACGTATTGAGTGAGTTTTACCAAATTTTAATAAAATGAGTTATATACTAACTTATAATTATGAGCAAAGCATTCATGTTTCGATTGTAATTCTTCATTAAGGGGGTATACGTGAAGGTATCCATGGAAAGTATACCTGTGGCGGGGATGTAGTTAGCAGGCCTCTGGTTATTTCTAACATAATCTTTGTTTGAGGAATAGAACTTGTTGATGCTCTATGAAATTGTGTAGTATATATATATATATATATATATATTATATATATATATATATATATATATATATATATTGTAACTTATGCATTTGTGACTTTCTATGTTTATATTAGGCACCATATATCATTTAATATAGAACTTCTATTCCTTGTTTGAAGAATTGCAATCGATAAGTAGACCAGGATTCCAACATTGAACTTCCATGATACAGTGAAAGACAATCGATTTTGAACTTTCAGTGTCCATATATATATATATATATATATATATATATATATATATATATATATATATATATATATATATATATATATATATATATATATATATATATATATATATATATATATATAGTCGGATGTTTGGTTTAGCCTCCTGAAATAAGGATATATATATATATATATATATATATATATATATATATATATATATATATATATATATATATATATATATATATATATATGTATATATATATATATATATATATATATATATATATATATATATATATATATACAGTCTTAGAATCCTTTTAAAATATAAAGATGAAATAAATAAGAATAAAAACACAACCAACCTAGAGGTGAAACAGTTCTTCTGTTATCATTCTTCTGTTCCCTGAAAACTATATTTTGTGTTAAGTTCTACTGAACGTGATGGGCTAGATATAGCATAAATCACTGTAAAAAGAGGAATGGGGAAGGTGAATAAGTCTTAGCCATAGATTTAAGGTAAATTGAGCTACGCTTTCGGTGACCTAGAAAGACAGGACCTGAATATAGAAAATTATGGTTTTAGCTGTCAAGCGTGTAGCTGCAAGGGCAAATGTATGTTGTCATCTCAATACTATTTAGTAAAAAACGTCATCCTATTTTTTATACAATTGAATATTCCTATCCATAAAGATATTGAATAACAAGAAGAAATTGCACACTCTTGTCCCAGACATACTTTTACAAGAAAGCAGTCATTCTCCAGACTGCATATTGTAACAATACATGCTTCCCTTCTGAATTAAAAATTGTATTATTTTCAGCATCTTATTTTCTGTGCCCTTCAATCTCAGCAGGTTCCTAATTGCCTCTCTATCAACTATATCTTAAGCATTTTTTAGGTCCATCTGTGGAACGCACGGGTCTTTTCCTTTCCTTCAAGCTAATCTCAAATCTTTACCATAATAAATACTAGTACTACGCCGTCTTTGCTGTGTAAAAATACACAGGTCCTCCAGTGTGAATCCTTTTGTAATTTTTTTCCTTCTTATCATAAACTTTTCTTATTATACTATGTTATGTCCCTGTACTTCTTACATTCGTCTCTGTTACCCCTGACTTTTTAATGGGGGCAGATTTTCAACTCATCTATTTCTACAGAACCTTTCCCTCATTCAGACTTTCCTAACGAACCTTGGGTAGTCCCTCAATCAGACTACCATTAACGCCGCAGTGTCTTACATATAATCACATCATCTGGTATCATAACTATCTTCCTCAGTGGTCAATTCTACAGGTATTCCCGATTTCATACTAATCACGCCCATTCTCAGTATGTTATTCAACCCTGTAATTCTTCAACCGTCAACAAATCTTCGAAATATTAAATCCATCGACACAGTTCAATTTACCTCAGTAGGCAGTTCTTGTTTTACATAGTTGACTATGTGATTAATTTGCTCCTTAATAACTTATCAACAACAATTTTCTGAAGTTTTTGCATAACCTCAACTCACTTACCAAACTTTCAAAGACATCAGTGGTCAATTATACAGGTATTATATATATATATATATATATATATATACTAATCATATATATATATATATATATATATATATATATATATATATATATATTCTCAGTATGTATATTCAATTTTAAACCAACGTTTGTAATTTTGTACTTCAATCTTCAGGGCTGTGCACAAGAAAAGATAAAAATCTTCGTAAGTCTTAGAATACGTTTAAAATGTTACAGTAAAGATGAAATAAATAAGAATAAAACACAACCAACCTAGAGGTGAAACAGTAAAACCATGGAAAGAACAGTTCAGTATTTACCTCAGTCTGAGTATTTAATGATGGTACAAGTTGTTTGATAAATAACGACTCTAAGATTGTTAAGTCTTGAGGTTGGCAGTATGACTGACGCTGTTTTCAATGTAAGTTTTACATTGTTTTGAATGGTTCCTGATGTTGGAGTGCTCTGGGTTTGAGATTCTGCTACCTGTGAAACTTAATTTGCACCTCCTACTGGTGGATCCCAAAATCCCTGAAATACATTTAGGCAAGTATATTTGTAGATGACACTTATCACAGCTGATCCTTTACCTTAAACAAAGAGCCAATACTTTCCATATATCAGTGACTTAACCTTTCAAAAAGATTTTTATTCATGAACATTTCCCAGCCATATCAGCCAAATTAATTCCCAAAAATCCTCTAAGTATTGGCTCTTTGTTTAAGGTAAAGGATCAGCTGTGTCCTTATATGTCCTCTGGTGTCATCTACAAATATACTTGCCCTAAATGTATTTCAGGGATTTACGTGGGATCCACCAGTAGGCTTCTAAGGTGCGCATTGATTCACATCGGGGAATTAGTTTCCGCACAGGTAGCAGAATCTCAAACCCAGAGCACTCCAACATCAGGAACCATTCAAAACAATGTAAAACTTACATTGAGAACAAAGATTTTATATCGGTCATACTGCCAACCCTCAAGACTTAACAATCTTAGAGTCGTTATTTATCAAACAACTTGTACCATCATTAAATACTCAGACATCCGCTGGTCAACTGTATTTAGCTTAACTCCTTACTGTGGTGGCTTTTTCCATTTAGTTCCATACTGTTTCACCTCTAGGTTGGTTGTGTTTTTATTCTTATTTATTTCATCTTTACTGTAACATTTTAAACGTATTCTAAGACTGTACTCATAACTTTTTTATGTTTTTATCTTTCTTGTGCACAGCCCTGAAGATGTAATTCAGTACAAAATTACGAAACGTTGGTTTTAAAATAAATAAGACAGCCTAGTGATGTGTGGTTTTCGTCCGTCTTCCTCTGATATATATATATATATATATATATATATATATATATATATATATATATATATATATATATATATATATATATGTATATACATCCATACGCATATATACATATATATATATATATATATATATATATATATATATATATATATATATATATATATATATATATATATATATATATATAAACTGTGTGTGTGCATGTGCTAGCGCGTGTGTTTTTAAAAGAGAATAATCGTCTAATGTTGCGGGATTGCAACGGATATCGCAAATTAGTATGGCAAAGGTGCCTCGTATGCAGGTCTAAAGTATCAATGGGTAAGTTACAGAGGGTATCCCGAGAGTTTTAACTGGTGTGCAGAAAATATCTTCTTTTTCAAATCTGCTTAATAAACCACAATTTTACACTGTGATATCGTGTTTCAGTTCATTATATTTGTTCTTAAAATTTTCCTTAAGGCTTTTTCGAAGCGGATTGGAGAAAGTTGACTTAATTAGTTCCCGGTTTTATTCTAAACATTGTTTTGCTAAACTTTAAGAAAACCAAACAAAAATTTTAGTTTTTTTAAGTCTCTGTAATGAGTTTCAGTAGGGAACGTAGTTTCAACCTGTATTAATTATTGACGTTCATCTCGAAGCTTTAACATTTTCTGCAATCTTGAAATGGAATAAATAATTATTGTTACATTTATTTATTGACCTGAACAAGTAAAGATTTAATAAGAATTCTTTTTACCTCAGCAGGAAAAGTTCATCAGTCATATCCAACATTATAAATTTATATTATTGTTCAGCTATCGGACAGGTTTTTAAGATTCATATTTTATGTTATTTTTTACTTCGTTTATCATGATTTCTTGTCTGTATATTGGTCATTTGGCATGTCCTGTTTCAGTATTGAAAAGAAGTTGTCAAAATACGTGATCAGTTGTTAAAAAAAAAAAAAAAAAAAAGGCTTGAGATGGCAGATCCCAAAGAAATAGTTCTGCTAATGATGTAGTTCTTGGGTACAGATTGCTATTGATAGGCGTTATGTGTGCAGGTGCTATGTACGCAGAATGGTTTTAATATGCTTTACAAGTGAACTTCGGGAATCAATGTTTCTCCGAATGGTGACGAAAAAAATGACGGATACTGAAATGCATTAGCTTTCCGTGTTAGTCTTTGCTAAATAACGAATGGTGATATGCTAGGAACGTATTATATTTCTTTCGCACTCATAGGTTATGCAATAGAATGGACGCTACTGACAAAAGAAAGAGATATGACTCAATTAGAGAAGCAAGGGGAGGGAATATATGCTCGTATCTCCTTGCGAAAGGAAATATGTCGGAAGAGGTTTCTTTTTCATCTTAACAATGGATCTGTATTATGTTCCCAGGTGGAGCTAAAAGGAATTTTCTAGCGGTATTACATCAATCTCATATTTTAGCAACCCCGGGAGCACCACATTATCTAAATGGGAAACAGTATTCCTAAACGTAAAATGGTGGCATAGTTCTCTACGTTATCTTTCTTTAGCAAAGGGAGATAATTGATATTTGATGCTATTTCCATTAACTGCGATTCACTTATTTCACATCTGACGATGAGGTAAATGGAAGTGAATACCAATTTCCTGCGACTTTACTTATCTAGGAATTTAGGTTCATAAGTACGTTTCTGTCACTTTCTAAGTTAATCCTGTTTATTTGGTGGTTGCAGAAATTTACACCTCTCTCTCTCTCTCTCTCTCTCTCTCTCTCTCTCTCTCTCTCTCTCTCTCTCTCTCTCTCTCTCTTTTGAAGAGAAAAGTAATTTATGAGGTAGAAGTGAAACAAAGATAGTATACTGTGTTATGAAAGAAATTTGGATAATACTGTTATCAAGAACGAATGGGTTTCTGGGATTGCATGAAAAGAAAATGTAACTATTGCAGTTAATGGTAGCTAGACTACATTAACCTTACCTTACCCATCATTCCTAAACTTGACAAGTCAGGGACATCCGCCCTTAGAAACAAATTATAATTATGCCAGTTATACCAATCTTTGAAGGCACATTTTGTATTTAAACATTTTATAGAGATGATTTGAAATCCATTCATCAATGAAAATATACTTTCCCCTATATTCGATGTGAACCTATGGTATCCTTAAATCTTCAAGAAGGAGCAGAGTTCCTTATTCTTATACGTGAAGTAATTAGCGACCCTAGCGAGTTTCTTGTATCCTTTACGTAACCCAATTAAAAAGGGGTGACAGAGAGGGAGAGTCACAAAGATGCAAATTTGCAATCTCAGTTTCACGAAATAAATTCCATTTGCGACAGTAAATGAATTTCGGATTAGTTTCTCTACACTTAGGCAGTACTCTGATGCATTTTTAATATTTTCTGATTATTCTGAAAATATGAATTCTGTTAGTGCACTTATTTAGAATAGTCAGTATTTGATATAAAGTTTATTTTGAATTTTTTTTTTTTTCAATTGAGTGAAGATTATTTATAGCAATGCAGAAAGGACGCGTTGCTATTATTTTACAGTGGAAGTAGCAATGATTTCATTAATTAAAAATACTCATAGTAGCATGAGCCTTAAAATGGAGAAGCAAATCCACAGTTATGTATGTGTACATATATTTAAAAATAAATCAGTACAGATAGCTTTCGGGAAGTTGAAAAGGGGAACCGAACAAGTTCCCGAAAGCTATCTGTACGGATTTATCTTTAAATATATCCACTTATACACAACTGTGGATTTGCTTCTCCAATGATTGTATTCTCTAGTAGTGTCTTGCATGTTTATTTTTGATTTTCAGGTACGATAGAGACTTGTTTCTTTTTTAAGGTTTATAATGCCCTCTTCCATTCATCACTGTATTGTTATGTACTCATTACTATTTTTGTTTTCTCAAGAGGTTTCAGTAGTTTTTCAACGTTTTGAAATTACTAAATTGTTTTGTTATCTACAAATATTTATTCTTCCGTTGCCCCACAACTTTCGAAGCATCAAAACAACAAGCTAACACCTGTCAAAAAGCCTTTTATTCACCGTTTTCTAATTGTTTCTCCAAAGCATCTTCTATGGTAAGAAAATCTTCTTCAAGAAAGTCACACAGTCCTTGCTTGTTAACTTTGCCATTTATCTTGTCCTTTCAAACCATAAATTGCCAATTCTGTTGACGTTAAGAGCATTTGGATTTCTCTCTCTCTCTCTCTCTCTCTCTCTCTCTCTCTCTCTCTCTCTCTCTCTCTCTCTCTCTCTCTCTCTCTAACCACCTGTATATTATGTTACTATGTTTCTAATATAGAGAATAAACATATGTATTTGAGAGCTAATGTACGGATCAGTACCAAACGCAGTAGCAATTTAGAAGATCTTCAATACTTGAAATCATGCGAAAATCGAACGTAAAATGTATTCATTTTCCCTTTCAAGTACCAAAAACCAAACATCATGCGTACGATCTCTACTCGTTTATCACGTACGAACGCCTGTATTCTGCGTCCAATCCTGGATTTATGCCGCCACAATTTCCAAGAAAAGAATATGTAACTAAGGTAATTTATGCACTTCCACCCCTTCCACTGATTTCTTCCTGAAACCTTACAAAGGGGGAAAAATGCCATAGCTTTTCTGATGAATTCGACCCTCGTAGTTTTTTACTCTTTGGAGAGGTAGGCTGCTTCCATTTCGCTTGCAATTCCGGGTTTAAAGGAGATACGTGACACATAGGCTGCGGTAAGAGATTTTTGCATGCAGTAATACATTGTGCGTGCTTAACTCGGAGTACCTGGCTTAGAATAGAAAGTGGAGGATAAGATTCATTCGATTGTACAAGAGGAATGAAAATTAATATTTTTATTCCGCTTCCTTGCCTTTGTGTATACATATATATCATATATATACAGTATATGTATGTATGGATATTATATATATATATATATATATATATATATATATATATATATTATATATATATATATATATATATATATATATATATATATATATATATATATATATATATATATATATATTTATGTATATTATGTAAAATAGTATATATATATATGGCAAAATCTGAAGCGAAAGTAAACTTTTGGGAGTGACTGAAATTCGATAACAAACGCTGGAGTTAAATTAAACTACTGGGAACCCCAATTGTTGTACGCAAAGAATGTGATGGAAAACAGGTGGATGAGATAAATTACTATTAAATTACTATTACTGACTGAGGTAACGTCAAAATGATGGACAATATATTTACATCAGTAGTTGTCGTCTCTGATACTAGAAGTTATCAACACTAAATAAGGTCGATAATGATAATGGAAGCAGTAGTCACAGAAGTAACCAAGTTAACAAATAAAGTTTCAACGTATTTTAATATCTGGTGAAATTAAAATGAGGATATCGTGATATTAATGGTCGTTTCTGTTATGTCGATCCGAGTTTAAGACACTTCGGGCATTTGAAAAAAAAAAAAAAACTCAAGTGAAATGGATTACTTTTGTAGCATAAAAAAAGAGAAGTGAGAATTTTTGCCAAGTAAAGAAAACATGACTCAAAAACGAAAAATGTAATGGGAATGTTTTTTTTTTTATTGAGATAAAACAACGCGTATGATTTTATCGTACGAAGTTGTAAAAAATGTAGTTTTAAATGTAACAACAAAAATATAGATTACAGTTGGAACAGAGAGAGAGAGAGAGAGAGAGAGAGAGAGAGAGAGAGAGAGAGAGAGAGAGAGAGAGAGAGAAGAGAGGATCTCCGAGATATATATATACATAATCCATCACCGACCTTACATCCTATACCAGAAAAACAAAAAGAGAAAAGGTGCCCGAAATGTTTGTTGTCACCAGCTACGAATATCTTGCTGCATGAAATGTTGAGTGCTGCGAAGCATAGAGCACCACGCTCCATAGATAAGCTGCCTTGATCCTAGTAAGGAAAAAGAACGTAGAAGGAGAGAAAACCTAAAAAAAAAAAAAACGTGAAAGGGAAAGTTAGGAAAGAGGCGAAAAAGAAAGAAAAAATAAGAACGTTGCGTTTTAAGGTAAAAAAAAAATATAAATATTACTTATCCATTCCACACGAAACAAAAATATATGGAATGGTTAAGATGATAGGTTTCAAGAGATAACTCCATGTAACAGTGGAACCTCTTGTGTTTCCATTTTACAGTAACATTTCATAACAATAAAATTATTAAATTTTATGTATATATATATATATATATATATATACATACATATATATATATATATACGAGTATATATATATATATATATATGTATATATATATATTATATATATATATATATATATATATATGTATACATATATATTTATACACATACATATATATACATATATATGTTATATATATATATATATATATATATATATATATATATATATAATATGTATATATGTATGTATATGTATAAATATATATATATATGTATGTATGTATATATATATATATATATATATATATATATATATATATATATATATATATAAATTTAATATATGTGTGTGTGTGTGTATGCTGGTTAGCTGTGATCAGAAATGTACTAGAATGGAAGGAGTGATGAGAGTCTGGACTCATTTGCACATATATGTAGCCAAAAATGTTTTGGGAAATTTTTGAAAGGATTACCATACAATGAAAAATAACAAATAGTAAAATCCAGTGTCTTTAGATTTGAGCCTCGGCATAATAAAATACCCAAACATGAGAAAACGAAAAATCAGAGAAGAAAACAAGAAACTAGATAAACTGGGAAACATTCCAAACAAGTATTAGAAACAGATAAAACTGAGGTAATGGCAGCGTAGAGAGTGCTTTAAAACAGTTTTCGGCCCCTCCTAAACTTTCTGTTTTACACTAAGAGGTGGGCAGTGTAACATTTAACAAAATACGAAGACCGTTGACCTGGAAAACAAGTGGCACTGAGTAGCTCTGAGGTCACAGGCAATAAAGGTGCTAATGGAGGTATCCTGTTCACATAGACTCGCAGGGAATTCCAAACTGTGGCCCACGGGGCCACATCTGACTCCCATACGATTTGATCCGGCCACCAGCTAATATTCAAAGCCCATTCAAATCCCAGTTTTACCAGTCGCAGTGTTGGAGCGAATGTAGAGGAGGGGGTCAAGGTTACTGTAGGCCTAGTAGGCATTTTTGTAGTAGACATTTTAGAGGGAATATAACCTAACCAGACTTACCTTTACCTGACCTAACTTTGGACGCCGTTCTAACCTGGCCGGAAGGGTTTCGGCCCCCTGAACCCCATTCCCCAAAGTAATTCGTGACCTATTTTTGCTCTACGTTCCACCCGAACCCGAGAATTTGAAAGGAAAAAGTAATATTCTTCAAGTTAATGTCGTTGCAGAAAAATAAAGGCAGGTCTATTTTTTGTTTACTTTGAATAATGCCAACAAATTTCTTCTAATCAAGTTTGAAGTGATTAAATATATGAAACTGAGGCTTCCTAATTTTTTTCCTGTAGCCTGCAGAGATGTGCAGAATATATAAAGTTGCCCTCTTACTAAAAAGTTTGGAGACCCCTGAAATAGACCATGTGGAAGGTGGTCAACTGTTACTGTTGTTAAGGAAAAGAAAACTCACTTCAGGTAATTGTTTCTAATAGATAAAGACTCGGGGAAGGTGCTGACATGCATACAGTAGAACTGTATGATAATAATGTTAAAACAAAAGATATGAAGCAAATGGCATTAATATGCAGTACATAAAAAAAAACATTCAGATAATACCTTTTTTTAGAGCTAACCTCCGGGGGATAGAACGGTCTACGATTTTTGTCAGAGTAGTTTATCATCTTTAATAATAATAATAATAATAATAATAATAATAATAATAATAATAATAATAATTCGGGAGGAGGCCTTCTCTGAGGGCAGTTGCATTAAAAATTATAGCTGTTTCCACGGCATTCAATTTATACAGTCTTCTCTATTCCTCTTATTACTTTTTTTCCTCAGCCTGTAGCTGGTATATCAGGTTTCCCAAGGACATACAAAGAGTTCTGTTTTCTTTGGTTTATTTCCTCTGACGTTTCAAACGCTCTCTGGCGTTTATCTTCAAAGAGTGAATGAAGACATGCAGGTTATAAGGGTATATATAGCAAGCGGGGGTGTGCAGTTGTCAAGTCGGTTATTCAGTGGTGTTTTGCTTGCTCCTAATAGGTTGGTGACGAAATCGGGCCTGCAGGCGTTGAGACCTTCTGGGCCTAATCGCTACTGGAATTTGGGAGTGGCTGTTATCCGGGGTTATAAGTCGTTCAGGTAATCTGCCTTCTGTGTCCGATGCTGGGTCCCTTTCTCTTTCCTCTCCATCTCTTTCTATCACACTTCTCTCTCTCTCTCTCTCTCTCTCTCTCTCTCTCTCTCTCTCTCTCTCTCTCTCTCTCTCTCGCCGGTGTCTGTCGTCGGTTGGTTTCTTAAATTTCTGCGTCTGATGGTAGGGAGGGAGAAATCCAGTTTCCTTCACTGTTTTGATGTTCGGCTTTTTTTCTAAGATATGTAAAGCTTCGAGAAGCCGTAGGCGTCGGCGGTCCGTTGCCTGGTCGATGATTTTGGTATTCTTTACGAGTTCTTCTCTTTCGGGTCTTCTTTGGTGTTTTTGAGCCTAGTGATTAAAAATTGCCCCTTCTTGGAGGTGACAGGAGAGACGCTTTGAGAGTTTGGTAGTCGTCATCCCGATATAAGAGTGGTGGTATCTTTCTACCGGGCATGTGAATTCGTAGATGACACTACTTCTCTTCAAAGACGTTTCTGGGGGCGCAGGGTTGTTTTTAAGTAATAACTGGCTTGTTTTCATATTTTTAAAGTATATTATCAGGCAATTTTGTCATCTTCTTTAATAATAATAAATAAAAATGTAACCCCTATTCAAGAAGATGACAAAATTGCCCTGATAATGTACTATAAAAATATGAAAACAAGCCAGTTATTACTTAAAAACAACCCTGCGCCCCCAGAAACGTCTTTGAAGAGAAGTAGTGTCATCTACGAATTCACTTGCCCGGCGGAAAGATACCACCACTCTTATATCGGGATGACGACTACCAAACTCTCAAAGCGTCTCTCCTGTCACCTCCAAGAAAGGGCAGTTTTTAATCACTACGCTCAAAAACACCAAAGAAGGCCCGAAAGAGGATTCTTAAAGAATATCAAAATCATCGACCAGGCAACGGACCGCCGACGCCTACGGCTTCTCGAAGCTTTACATATCTTAGAAAAAAAGCCGAACATCAACACAGTGAAGGAAACTGGATTTCTCCCTCCCTACCATCAGACGCAGAAATTTAAGAAACCAACCGACGACAGACACCGGCGAGAGAGAGAGAGAGAGAGAGAGAGAGAGGAATTTTGATAGAAAGAAAAGGAGAAGAAATAGAAAGGGACCCAGCATCGGACACAGAAGGCAGATTACCTGAACAACTGATAACCCCGGATAACAGCCACTCCCAAATTCCAGTAGCGATTAGGTCCAGAAGGTCTCAACGCCTGCAGGCCCGATTTCGTCACCAACCTATTAGGACCACCCAAAACACTGCTGAATAACCGACTTGACAACCTTACACCCCCGCTCGCTATGGTACCCTTGTAACTTGCATGCCATTCATTCACTCTTTGAAGATAAACGCCAGAGAGCGTTTGAAACGTCAGAGGAAATAAACCTAAGAAAACAGAACTCTTTGTATGTCCTTGGGAAACCTGATATACCAGCTACAGCCTGAGGGAAAAAAGATAATAAGATTGACAGAGAAGACTCTGTATAAATTGAATGCCGTGGAAACGGCATAATAATAATATTAATAATAATAATAATAATAATGGAATAATAATGTAATAAAATACAATAAATAATAAATAATATAGTGTTTATATATATATATATAGAAACAAGCCATATAATAATGTAACTAAAATATACAATAAAATTATATAAATATACATATAGTGTTTATATATATATATTATTGTATATATATATATTTATATATATATATATATATATATATATATATATATACATACATACATACATACATATATATATATATATATATATATATATATATATATATATATATATATATATATATATATATATATATATATATATATATGTAACACCATTTGGAAACAGACAAAATATTCCGGGTAGGAATATCACATAGCATGCCGACTGGTCTGTCTTCAGAAAGCGATAGGGTTCAGGTTCAGCCCGGTTCTCTCTCTCTCTGGCGACCCTCTCTCTCTCTCTCTCTCTCTCGAATGTCACAAAGATCTCTTTCGTTCTCATTCCACATTAAAGAAATGAAATGGTTCGTATAAGGAAAACTCAATCTTTCCTACAAAAATAGATTTATTATTTAAAGCTACCCAACAAGTAATGAATAAACAAAGCAAAGATTAAAATGCATCATAAATGAAATTGTCAAGCAAAAAAACAATCCAACTCTAACTCAAAAGTCTAATCATGGCTAATGACCTGTAAAGTCAAAATCTTCTCACATACTCCAACTTGAGTATTATTAAGTCAAGTCTCAAAAAGTCAATCCACACAGAGATATTAGACTTTGCAAGGTATGCATTGTATGTCTCTATAATCACACCATCATGACTACATTATGTCATTGCCCACAAAGTCATCACCACAACCACCACAACCATGACATCTGTCGAAAAAATTAAGCACAAAATAATAACGATTTCCCAAAAAAATATGCAAGCATAAACATAATAAAAAATGCATGGTTAAACAGAACACAATAAAATAGAATATTGAAATGGTAGAATGCTACATCCACTTCCCACACAAGTTCAAAAATGTCTTGAAACATGGTAAAAAAAACATAAGTTCACACTTCACACAGAAAAACGAAGAGTCTGAACTGTACCTTATTCTGCCAATTCTAAGAGCTTGCCACACTCAAAGATAATGTCTTCACGATCTCGCTCTAGTTCCGCTAATGAACGATCGAACTAATTTTTAGGCAGAATTAGACACAAAATCGAGATTCTGTAACACACGAACTCATGTACCCACATAGCAACTTGGTCATATGACTCGGCCAATATCGTGTTCATCACATTAACTGCTGAGATGATCAACTATTTGCTGAATGCAACGATTCTGCAAGTGACGGGTTCACGACAGTACCATCTCACTACCAAAATTCTTCCATCACATCTCTGTACCTGCCAATGTTAAAGCGGCATATATTTTATATATGATATATAATATATATATATATATATATATATATATATATATATATATGTGTGTGTATTTGTATAGTTATATATCTGTGGATTTGCATAATAATAATAATAATAATAAGAATAATAATAATAATAATAATAATAATAATAATAATAATAATAATAGTAGTAGTAGTAGTAGTAGTAATAATGGGGTAACAACTCCCCATATACAGTACACCAGTGTACAAATATGCTTAAAAATGTATATATTTGTACAGTTACATAACTGCGGATTTGTTTCTCCATCTTAAGGCTCGTGCTCCCATGAGTATTTTTTCATAATAATAATAATAGTAATAATAATATAATAAAAATAATAATGGACAAACAAATCCCGTTATACAATCGTACAAGATATTAAGAAATAATATATATATATATATATATATATATATATATATATATATATATATATATATATATATATATATATATATATATATTTAAAAATAAAAAAACTTTAAAAATACCAAAAACCAATATGTATGCATCAGCAAATAACTGAAGAAACAAGTGATAAATAAAAAAAAATTCACATCCGGATTTCAGGTCGAGATAAAAATACCAGCGCAAACTCTTTACCTACTCGAGTTCGTATTTTTTCCCTTTTCCTTTTTTTTTATTCCTCTTTGGGGGCTTCGTGATACTTGGAAGTTTAGTATTTTTTCCTGATCTCTCATTTTGCAGGTGTTCCTTTTATTTTGTCTCCAAGTTTTAAAGGGGTAACTGAAAGAAAATGGAAAATAATTTTCTCTCGAAAGGAAAACGGTATTAATCATTAATGATGTAGGATATTTCGTAATGAAAATGTATTGAATGAAATACGTTATTATTAAACATTTACCCGAAGGTCAGATTTTCATGTTATAGGAATGGAATATAAAATTTAGGTAAAGGCCGAGCGCTGGGACCTATGAGGCCATTCAACGCTGAAAGGGATATTGAGAGTAGAATGGTTTGACAGGTGTAACAGCAGGAAATCCTAGCAGTTGCATTATGAAAATTGTCAGGAGGTGGAGAGTAAGATGGAAGAAAGTGAATATAAATGGAGGTGCAGTAAAATGGGTAAAAGGGGTTGCAGCTAGGAGCCGAAGGGAAGCTGCAAAGAACCTTAAGCACTGTCTACAGTGTGCCGCGTGTGATGCACTGACAGCACTACCCCCCATAACTTTTTAGCTAAATTACCCTATAGGGCCTATAGGGTAATTTAGCTAAGAAGATTGTTTGGTAACTTTAGCTTCTTAAGGTACAAAAAGCTTCGAATCATGATGTTGGTTGAAATGTGTGAAGCCTGATGATACAGTTTAATTTAACGAAATTTTGGGGTCTTTGATGTTTCAAAAGAGCAGCTAGACTATTTATTTTTATTTATCATGTATGTAACAAGTGAACTTGCAGTAAAATCAGACACGGAGAAAAAAAGCTTCGTAGCTCCATTTTTCAACAGAGAAATATACGTGCGTGTGTGCTCGTTTAAATGTATTACGAAAAACGGATACATTATGTTTTAATTGTTTATTATTGAAATAGTCATACTTTATTATGGTGATGTTTTTTAGTAATGTGTTGTTAATGAAATCTTTGCTGCAAAAATGGAGGTTTTCTTCGAAAATAGAAGTAAAACCTTCGTGGGTACGGATTTAATTACTGTGGATCTGTTACAAAAATACTAATAAGTAACATTATTTAAAATTAAATTGTTGTACGATTTTCCATTTTTACATTATTCGTGTTCTTTTATCAAACTACTCATGATACTCTTCTTGTTCTTCCATGTTCGTGTTAAATGAGGTTTGAACACTTCTGCATGTACAATTGAATATGTGGGATTATGTTGAAAACGTTATTTTAATGAAGTCATGTTGATAAGTGCTTTTATGTACTACCTCAGTAAAAGAAAAGAGGAAAGACATATGTATCGACAGCTAACATTTTTCCTCACGTAGAGTCACTTCAATAATTGATTCAATATAAGAAAGGAGAGTGAACCTTCCTGTCTGTGAATTAATGAAATATTCACTATTAGGGATGCTCAGCACCTCTGTGCAAATGCACTGCGCAGTCCAGTGTGTGCATTATATCGTTTTAATTCAGTCTCTTCCTGAGACGTCACGCTCAGTGCCAGAACTGTTCAAACTTTATTCGTGTAAGATTAGATTATCTGACATTCATCGCTATGACATAGTATCTAGAACATGTATAAGATGTTGTATTCATTTCTATCGCTACAGTTCATCAGCTTATCAAAATATCCGATTGGTTCTTTACCGTCAGCTCCGAATAAACAGAATACACAGTAAAACAAGTAAAAAATGCGCAGAATTTTCTTCGGCGCAATCGAGTTTTCTGTACAGCTTCGGCCCATGAAACTCAGCCACGGCCCATGAAATTCTTATCCGCGGCCCATGGTGGCCTGTGTTGTGTGCAGTGCCAGAAGTACGATTATAGCTAACTTTCACCTTAAATAAAATATAAATTGCTGAGGCTAGAGGGCTGCAATATGGTATGTTTGGTGATTGGAGGGTGGATGATTAACACACCAATTTCCAGCCCTCTAGCCTCGGTAGTTGTTAAGATCTGAGGGCGGACAGAAAAAGTGCGGACGGACAGACAAAACCGTCACAATACTTTTCTTTTAAATAACCTCCGGACACAGTTGTTTAGGGCATAAACAGAATCATTACTCTTCCTCCTCTTTTATGGTAGGTCTTGCGTGTTGCACATCATGGCAGAGAGAGAGAGAGAGAGAGAGAGAGAGAGAGAGAGAGAGAGAGAGAGAGAGAGAGAGAGGTAAATAATTAATTTAGCATTTACCTGGACAACGGAAGAGAGTGAAATGGAAGATTCGTTTATTTTCGATTTTTTTCCTTTCAGTATTTACCGTTGCACAATAATACTACAGAATACCTTCTACCCGTGAAGAGAGAGAGAGAGAGAGAGAGAGAGAGAGAGAGAGAGAGAGAGAGAGAGAGAGAGAGAGAGAAGCAAATAATTACTTTAGAGGAGAGTGAAGACAAAGAATAGTGAATTTATTTAAATTATCTTTTCAGTATTTCCCGTAGCACAGTAATATTAAATGATACCTTTTCGTGAACAGAGAGAGAGAGAGAGAGAGAGAGAGAGAGAGAGAGAGAGAGAGAGAGTGAGGAGTGAGTGAGAGAGAGAGAGAAATAATTATTTTAGCATTCACCTGGGCAATAGAAGAAAGTGAAAACGAAGAATCGTGAATTTGGGTGCTTTTTCGTTTCCTTATTTACCGTAGCACAATAATATTAAAGGATAACTTCTACTCGTGAACAGAGAGAGAGAGAGAGAGAGAGAGAGAGAGAGAGAGAGAGAGAGAGAGAGAGAGAGAGCAGTTTGTGACAAAACAAAATCCTCTTCCCTCTTCGGGTAATAGTAAAATCCATAGGACGAAACAAAAGGCGAAGGAACCCGCGGGGTCATCAGGCAATATTCATGACGGGTAATCCTGCAAATTATGCATCGTTCTCCTGACCCAACAGCATAATGGCCGGTTGGCCCTCTACTTCCTTTCATAAACTTAGTGAAAAAACACTTCCTCAGAGAGTATTTTTTTTTTAATCTCTCCCAGGGGTACATTGTATATGGAAGACCAAAATGAAATTGTACGATTGCAAACTTGAATAATTAGTTTTGGGAAATATTCGAGAGACGAATTAATTATTACTGATTTTTTTTTCTTAATTGGCTTGTACTTGATATGGTAAATTTTTACTTTGTTGTTGCTTCGTCTTTTGGGGAAGGGGTTGAAAGAGTGAGTGAGTGAAAAACATTTAAAAAACAACAAATTAACAAGAAGGTCAATTTTTTCTCATTGTTCTCATGCGTACTTTAGTCTCCATTCGGTGGCTTATTACATTCTCAGTGGTTCATCGATAGTTTTTATTACGTTAGTTTCCGATATTCATCTGATATTTAAATGGAGTAATAAAAATAATTTAATTAACGTTTCGTAAGATTTCAGCTTTTCAACGACGTTTATTTTGTACAAGTTTAGTTATAAAATTATTAGAGATTTTAGCGCTCGATCGTTGTTGAAAATAATGAAAATAAATTACTATTGCTGGAGGGGAAATGAAATTTCCAAAACGAAAATGCCGAATCATATTATTATTATTATTGTTATTATTATTATTATTATTATTATTATTATTATTATTATTATTATTATTATTATTATTATTATTATTCAGAAGATGAAACCCATTTTTATGGAACGAGCCCGCAGGTGCCATTGACTTGAATTTCAAGCTTCCTAAGAATATGGTGTTCATTAGGAAGAAGTAAGAGCAGGTAAAGGGAAATACAAAAGGAAGAGATCCTACTAATTAAAAAATATAGATTAATAAATTAATAAATAGATAAAAAGTATTACAATGCCAGGAGAATAGTATTAGGGTAGTAATGCATTACATCTTCGCTTGAACTTCCGAAGTTCCAATTGCACGACAGCCTCTGGGAGGCTGTTATTATTTATTATTATTATTATTATTATTATTATTATTATTATTATTATTATTATTATTATTATTATTATTATTATGCAAAAGATAAACCTCTTTTATATGGAACAAGGCCACGGGGACCATTGAATTGAAATCCAAACTACCAAAGAATATGGTGTTCATTTGAAAGAAATTACAGAAGATAATATGAATTACAGAAAGAGATCAGTTATAATTAGTAAGTAAATAGGTAAAAATATAAATTATTAAAGTATATGGTGAATTGTTTTAGGGTAATAATAATAATAATAATAATAATAATAATAATAATAATAATAATTGAAACAGAGAACATAGGATATTGCTGCGAATGATAAATAAATAAAAAAAAACACGTAATCGAGCATGAAAGATAACTTACAATAACTCATAAAAAGTGTGAAAAGTTACAAGGTAAAATATAACTTTTCATAAAGTCAGTACAGGTGCTTGACCTCCACTATTATTAGAAATGTCATATGCTTGTTCAATAAGATACGAAGAAAAAGTCTGTTACCTTTGTAGAGAATGAAAGATAGTGTAGATGGGAGAAATCAGTAGTCGTATCGCATATTGGCTGCAATACCTTTAAAAAAAACTCGTCAGATCATTATGGGAAATGAGAAAATATATAGCACATCAATCACACAGAACCGTAAGTTCCCAGAGCTTATTAGAACTTGTCGTAGCATCATAAATCGGGTCATTTGAATACCTTACATTAAAAGGAACATTATGAAGGGAATAACTGGAATGTAAAATGTTTGGAGAGAATTAAATAGGACGGCATTTGTTCATAACCCTGCGATAAAAAAGGGGTCAAATGTTGCAAAATGTCATCGACCTCAACAGTGTAGTGCGCATGGAGAGAGAGAGAGAGAGAGAGAGAGAGAGAGAGAGAGAGAGAGAGAGAGAGAGAGAGAGAGAGAAAGTTGGGAGTAATTACATCAGTCCTCTCCCTCTTCGGTTAATTATAAAATCTAAATCACAGAACAAAATATTAATAAAGCGGCCTGTTCTTAAAATAATGCAAGAGAACTACTGCTCCCTTTATGCAGTGATTTCCTTACCCTAACATGGCAATGGCATATGGCAGGCAGGGTCTGTTTTGACTTTCATTTAATTTGTGAAAAATATCTATTCGTGAAACATATTTCTTTCAGCCTAATTTTCCCTCGTGGGCATTTGCGAAAAGGAAGCCTTGGCGATTTTTCTTGAGGTTACAAATTTGATGGCACATTACGTAAATTGCGTATAAGCACACTCTAAAGATATTAGAAATACCTAAATGATTTTAGGATGATATTCCATATTAAGGATTACCGGCTAGTTTTTCTTTACCTGTAAAGGATAGGTTGCCTGATAATGAAGGGGATAATTAAGGCGGGGGCGGGGGGCGGACTGAAACGAAGAGAAAATAAACTCCACTGGAATTCTGCGTGTATTGCGTTCATGACAAGGCATAATGATGTAAGATAAACTGGATCTTGAACTCTGACGTCAGTATCGCTGTAAGCAGAAGAGGACATCAAACAAAATTCTTCATATTATAATGAAAGATGCATCATAAGATCATTCTCAACTGAAGACACAATTAAGACTTGCAGGGATGTTCACCTTTAGGGAATAAGAACCTATCCAGACATATACAAAAAAAAAAGAAAAATACATGGAAGAATTAAAAAAAAACTGTGAACGCAGCTAAAACCGTATCTCTAATAAAGAATGTTGCTCTCCTAGGAGAAATTAAATTAAACATCGTAGCTAAATCCATATTGAAAGTGGAAATATGCATAGAACTTCTAGATTTACATCAGTCATTTTGTTCATCGATTCGTTACTGACCTCCCAGCAATTCATAAAGCCCACTTGGGTAGAATGGGAAAATTACTTCAAAGATGAACAGTGAAGTAAACTAATCAGCGATTGATTGAATATATTATTGTTTATATAATTTTCAACCTTATCCGATGGTAATTGATTGAAAAAGTGGTGGATTTCTGCTACTTATACAATTAGTGTTATCAATTCTTATGTTGGTAACAGATTTAATAACAGCCAAAGCGAAAATAAACTCCATGATCACAAACAAGAGGAAGGTTATGCTGCAGGCAAAAAAGAAGAGTAATCTGAGAAAGAAAATGGAAATATAAGCTCTTGCTATTGATTTAACCACATTGAGGTTAGTTTTTGAAGTTCGTGTAGAATTTATTCTCAGCAAATGTGATTGCAAGTAAGTCAAACGGAAATTTCCATATAAAAGTATACATTTTTTTTTATTAATTTTGTGGATAAATACAATAATTGAAACTGAAAATTAATTGGAAGTGACATAGGAAAACCACAATGAATAAAACAAACGAGTGCCATTCAAGTAATCGCGAATGCCTCCACGTCAAAATCATCAGTGGCATAAAAAGGTCAAAGGGTTAGTGAGACGCGAATGAAATTCTGTTCTGTGAGTGTGTGGCAACCCTTTACCCTCACTAGCATTTGGAGTAAGGAAAAAAAATGGCGTGACTGGAAAAGTTAGTAAATTGTTAAAGTGGTTCATTACGCTGCTGAGTGAAATTGAATCCCAGACAACCAAAAAGTCGAAATGTCTAATTAAAAAGATGATGAAATATGATGGAATGAATTTTTAAGAAATAAATAGAGAATGATTACGGAAGATACGAAGTCTTAAATGCCGGGTGTAAAACAAATAGTTTCTTGACACTCCAGAATGGAGACTGCAGGATGATAATAAATTATAAAGCACATAAAAGAGAGAGAGAGAGCAACTATATGTTAAGTGAAAAAATTGAAAATATATTTAAGGCGCATCAGTAATATCTCAACACCTTAGTATTTTTTTCCGGTAGAGTGGATGGTGTAGGATGAGTCGACGGGATGAATATTCATGCAAAATTAAAAGTAAATAAATAAATAAATAGATAATTAAATAAATATAAATACAAAAGAATAAAATCTTTATTTGTACTGGGGACTCTAAGGTGAGAATAACTTAAACTTTCGTATGAATAATATAAAAGTATTTATTTATTTCATTGGTAATCTTATTATTCAAACATTTTTAGCTTTATGATTAAAAGAAACTCCATAGTTAGTTTGCAGCTGTGAGAATAATTATGCCCTCAATTCTCAGAAGATAATAATAACTGATGGCGATAAAAAATAAACACTCTCCCTGGAAGACAAAATTGTTGAAGCTAATGCCATAATGACTGATACAAAGAACCATGTTCACAATGCATGTCTCAATTCCTTAAGGAATTTCCTTAAATCTTTTTCCACAATACATGCTGTTGTTTGTATTGAAACCTTCAAAGTGATTACAATGATGAATCTGTTGGATGGAGTCTTTCTTAGCAAATGAAGAGGTTTTAATTTTGAGTCCATTAACTACTGAAAATTTTAGAATCAGACCGTCGAAATTTGTGGTTCCTCATGAAAACGTTTATCAGCATTTTGAATCAATTATCTGTTGTTTTTTGCTTATACGATTCTCACTTCTTCCTTTCATGTCATGGGCCTCAATATCCTTGCTATAAGCAGTCGTTATAATTCTGACAGGGAACATGAAATCTTCGTAAAGAGAATAGAAAAAATCTTCGATCATTACAATTATATATATATATATATATATATATATATATATATATATATATATATATATATATATATATATATATATATATATATGCACACATATATATATCTATATATATCGTCTTTCACTCCCTATTATCAAAATCATTATAGAATATCAATTGTTGCTATTTCTTCCATATAATCGCTTATACAGTTTCCTTGCATGCAATGTGTCATGATCTGATAGTTTTTCTTCTAATCTAAAAGACAGTTTTCTGACTTTAGGCTTAGCGAAATTGTAATGTCTTAGAGTGATAAGTGCCGTTTGAATTTCTGGCCTTTGTTCTTCTCTTTATTAACATTTTAGCGTTTTATTTGTTGCGAATAATTATGCCAAGTAAGAGTCTAGTCCAAGTTTAGAAAAGAATGAAAGTGAAAGGAAATGTTTATAGAGAGTTGATTCTGTGTGCCATGGGGTTTAGAGATCACGAAAGGGGGATTGTGCTAGGTATGAATGTACAGTAAGGGGACAAAGGAAGACAAAGCATTCTTGGTAGATACGGAGTTCCTGAGAATGAAGAGACCCTTGTGTGTATGTGAAAAGGGCCTTGAGTGTTGTAATACACAGTTTCCAGAGAAAAATAGTTACAAGTATGCTTTGGAAAGAGGAAATGGTGAGAGGGAGCTCGTTAAAATATGTACTATTTTAGAAGGGATGAAACAAAGTATTGTTAAACATAAAAGTATGGAGAGGAGTGGCTGGAGGTATGTCTAATCATTATATGGTTGAAGCTAAAATTAGTTCCTCGTTGGGAGAGTCGGTAGAGTTGTGGGCTAGCACTCGCTAGGCCCGAGTTCAAGTCTCCGGCCGGCTAATGAAGAATTAGAGGAATTTATTTCTGGTGATAGAAATTCATTTCTCGCTATAATGTGGTTCGGATTCCACAAAAAGCTGTAGGTCCCGTTGCTAAGTAACCAATTGGTTCTTAGCCACGTAAAATAAGTCTAATCCTTCGGGCCAGCCCTAGGAGAGCTGTTAATCAACCCAGTGGTCTGGTAAAACTAAGGTATACTTAACTTAACTTGAAGCTAAAATTGAGATTGATAAAATTTTAGGCTGGGGAGAAAAGGGGTGAAAACGTAGCTACAAGGGAAATCAAGACAAGCGACTTTGAAGAAGAGGAAGAGAGGACAGCATTCTAGAAAAAAATGAAATTAAAATGGGAATAAATATGCTCACTACTCCCGGAAGATAATTATTTGTTTTAAGGCGCGGAAGTTGAAAGAGTGTACGAGGAGGGCGTAAAACTCCACACTGGCGTCCTTGAGTCAACAGGGGCGTGTTTGTTGGATTAGGAAAGCGGGTAGAGGGAATAATTGCAATGAGTGGTTGGATGAGGAAATGAGAAGTGTAGAGAAGGAAAAAAGTTTACAACAGGTGAAGTTACATAATGGATTATTTTTATTTATTCCATACTCTGCTACACAATGTCTTAAAAATATTTTGTCTGCGTAATCCTTGCTTTTTCTAAAAACAATTTGTTCATCTCGCAGCATTTTATCACTTTCTTTCTCCACCTTTTATGCGCATGAGCTTACAGCAAATTCAAGTATAGCCTACCGAATGTAATTGTAATGCCTTTATAACTATCACGTTCAGCCGGATCACCTATCTTTGGTAATTTACTATTATATCACTTCCATTACAAGGCAATGTACAGGCACGCTTAAATCTGAGGCGACATGATTCTTTTTTGTATCGTCCAAAATCTCAGACTCAACGTAACGTTGCCAAGTAGTGTTAGATTTTTTTCTTTTTTTTTTTTAATATCCAATCTCATACATTTAGTTTGCGAATTCACAGCTAACACTGTTTTCCCCATGGTTATATAAATACGATCCCTTTTACGCATCGGTACAATTCGTAACCTGTATGATTTGAACTAATTTTTTTTTTTCACCGCTTTGTTCAAAGAACGGTGTCATAAGGTTAACGGTGCCGTCATTGACAGCTCACCTAACATGTTCTTCGGGATGGTCAACGTAAATACTTCTGCAGCATTATAACAGTAGACCTAATAAGCTCAACAGCCATAACAAAATTTTCAAAATAAGAATATGAGTTACAACAAGTTCTCTTTGAATGTTAAGTTTTAGGCTGTGTTCAAGCTGACTGTATGTTGTGAAATGATTTATAGGCCTAAAAAATAATCTAAGCCTTCTGAGATGTAATCTCTTTTGCTAAAGAATTTATTTGTAGAGATTACTTGTTCTTTGAATAATAAAAGATGATTTTATTTATTTGGAGAAGATAGCTATTAATCGAAATATCTATCAGTATTAATATCAAGGCCTATGGAACACTTGTTTTTTAACTCGCTCAAAATATTATTTTCTTAAAAGTCCTTCTGCTCGTATTTGGTGTATAATTTGTTCATTCATAAGGTAACTTGAAGTACAAGAATGTGTAAATAACTTCATATGCTATCTGGCCAGAAATTATTACAAAGAGTGTAAGTGTAAAGAAATCTAACACACCTAGGCCTAGGACAAAATCTTGGCCTTAACAAAAGAATAATTGCATAGGCGAATATTTGCTAGTAAGCCATAATTTTTAAAGTGATCAAGAAGTATAACTTAAATAATTTTATTTTTATGAAAATACAAATATTCCTCTCACAGATATTAAATAAATGATTTCAAGAAAATTTCATTGTCGCGACTCATTGTAGACCTGTTCCAGGTGGTTCATGTTATGCTACCACTGTAATGGCGCTCACCCGTTGATATCGGTGGATGTGTTTTAGCTACAGTAATACTTTCGTATTTGCATATTTGCATTTATTCAGCGCTGAGGCGTATAAACAATCAGACAGGACTATTTAAATTTTATGGTTGCATTGGAGGCAATATTAATGTTATGACAATGTTTTAATTTTTTTATTATTTTAACATTTGAACTGAGGTTTGACGATGACATTTTTTGTCGAATGCATCGGCGATGAGTGAACGGAAGTCTTGAAAATGTTTCGTAACTGTTTTTCCGAAATTTGGCTACACGTGATATTTTCTTACAGTTTTCAATATATGACAGATTTCACTCTTATGAAACATTTTACGGCCCTATTGTATGAAATAATCGTGTTTTCACATTGAAATAAGAGATATATATGGGACATGTTAAGTTGCCAGTTCGTGAATTTTGAACCAAATCATATGCAGTTATGTCGTATCATTATAGCCCGGTGGTCTTCTAAGTTTCTTGATTACTGTTTCTGTTTCGAAAACCTTAAATTTCATTTATTAGTTCATTCGGTATAATCCAACTTGATACTCTCTTACATGTTAAATTCTCTCTCTCTCTCTCTCTCTCTCTCTCTCTCTCTCTCTCTCTCTCTCTCTCTCTCTCTCTCTCTCACGTGAAGGCTGCACTATACTCTATGTTTCTAAAATCACATTCTTACTAGAGCATTTTCAGTGCACAAGTACGTGTCAGCAGTAAATAAAGAAGTAAGAAGATGAATATGGTGTTTAAGTCGAATAAAAGTTACTTATCAGGTAAGTAAAGGCGGAGAGAAAGGTTTCACGAATTAGGGGACAAAGAAAAGCGAACCGTAGGAAGCGACAAAGGACTGAATACAAAACTAGAAACAAGCCCAAAACTCCTTTCTGAATAGAAGAGATATTGCAGGAATCAGAAAACAAACTGAAACGAATGCAAAATTTGAAAGCTTTAAGGTAAAAGCACTCTATTTCTGGACAGCTCACTAATCTAAGCCTATCCAGAATAAAACAGTTTTCTCTAAAAAGAAGATCGCAGATACTTTCCACCGCTTAGAGTAGTGAACAAAATACTTGTGGATTAAGTAGTAAATCTTCAGTGTCGCCTGGAGAACATTCGTCACACATCCATACTCAGAGATATCTCCTGCGATTCAATGAATCTTATAAAAGGAGCTCTCTCTCCCTGTCTGTGTCTATACCTGAATGATATTGAAATCAATTTTGCTACAAAGCAAGTGTGGAATGTGAAGCAAAGGAAAGACATGTGCAGCGGAATTTCAGAGAAGCCTTTGTGCCACACGGCGCTGGAGGCGATGCTTATAATGATCAAGAGACTACAAAAACTTGCGATGGCTTAGTAAGAGAAGGACGCGGCTGGGAGGTAGAAAATAGGTCTTTGTCCATTTGATCGGAAACGAACATTGTTATATGCATTAATAAGACAAGAAAACAATAAAAAAAAACGCATAAAATGAAAAGATAAATAGGCAATAACATCAAATTCTTGTTACCCACTAATGATCTTTGTTTTTCAACCTCGCAGATCTGCTTGGCCTTTGAAGGCAAAGTATATAAATCATTGAAAGGATAATTGGGTATGCAGCATCTGGCTGCAATAATTGCTTGAGATTGACGTCCCTTACTTGAAGAGAGAGAGAGAGAGAGAGAGAGAGAGAGAGAGAGAGAGAGAGAGAGAGAGAGAGAGAGAGAGAGAGAGAGACAGGTCCCCTAAATATAGATTCTAAAGGAGGGGAGAGCGGAGTTATTCGGAATTTATTTATTTATTTTTTGGTGCCCTGCCATGTGTACGAGTAATGTCACGACATCCAAACTATTGACGTCTCTGTCATAAAACTTTTTCTATTATTATTATTATTATTATTATTATTATTATTATTATTATTATTATTATTATTATTATTATTCTGGAGATGAACTCTTTTGATATCTAATAGGCTTGCAGGGGCCATTAACTTGAAATTCAAGCTTCCAAATAATATGGCGTTCATTTGAAAGAAATTACAGAAGATAATAGGGAGCAAAGAAAGATGATGTCAGTTATTAGAAAACAAAGACAAATTAATAAATTGATAGATAAACAGATAAAAATCGAAATAAGTCATTATAAGTACAAGGAGAATTGTTTTAGGATAGTAATGTATTGCATCATCGCTTGAACTTTTAAGTTTCCCTTGATGTGTTTTCTTTTTCTGTTACATTTAACGCTAACACAACTTCGTCAGTATTATGGTCATTTCAAATTGGAGAATTTATCATAGTTTTCAAACAGGAAATGCATTTTATGGGAATCTTCCCCGTAAAACAAAATTCTACAGATAGTTTTCAGAAACTAAAACCATTTTAGCTCGAATCTTTTAGTAAATGATTTCTGCATTTATATATGAAGTCCCACCAGACAATAGGAATTGCATTTCAAATTTTACCCAATTTTTCGTCCGTATATTATATTAAAAGATGACCCTCTTCAATTAATGTGGCACGTCCTGCCTGATGATGTCATAATATGTATACATATATATATATGTGTGTGTGTGCGTGCGTATATATATATATATATATATATATATATATATATATATATATATATATATATATATATATATATATATATATATATATATATATATATATATATATATATATATATATATATATATATATATATATATATATATATATGTGTGTGTGTGTGTGTGTGTGTGTGTGTGTGCCATCGTGCTTGCATTTAAGGTTTGTGAAGGAGCTCTCGTTACCAAATGATTACTTACATTTCATTTCTTTCTAATAGCATCGTCATACCCTACAACTCCGGTAGAAGCTACGGGACTGTGAAATTTCTCGACTCATGAAATAATATATTAGACGAGTCTCTATAATGTGGTTCGGATTCCACAATAAGCTGTAGGTCCCGTTGCTAAGTAACCAGTTGGTTCTTAGCCACGTAAAATAAGTCTAATCCTTCGGGCCAGCCCTAGGAGAGCTGTTAATCAGCTCAGTGGTCTGGTAAAACTAAGATATATACTCATACTGTATTTTCTTGGGAAAATTGTCATGAAACTTTTTCAAACGTTAACGAAAATTAAGTTGTTGAGCTTTCATATCTTTCTTTCCTGTGTTTAAAGCAAAACTAGGTCACAATGTGATTTTTCATAACAGTTCCAGTGCCCTTAGAATCAAAGCTACACATCTAGAGCAGTAAAATACACACACAAGTACACGCAGACACAGTCACACACACACATATATATATGTATATATACACGTTCACATACACATACACAAACATATATATATACATATATATATATATATATATATATATATATATATATATATATATATATATATATATATATATATATATATATATATATATATATACACACACACACACACACACACACACACACGCAACGCAACCAAATAGCAATACAAATCGTCTCTCCGTCGAGACAGGCTTGCCAATTATTTTCTGTTTCGCGTATGATTCTTTTGACCAGGAAAGAGAATGACTCTGAATCCAGTAACTGGAAATTTAAAGGAGAACTGAGGCTTATTGAAAAGCAATAGAATCTGCTTCGTTTTCACTCCAATATCACCGACGCGTTGACATGCAGGAGTAGCCTTTATTGACAAGGCCATCAATGATGCAATCACGCACACGGCTTGTTAGCGATAAAAAAAAATACAATAAATAGCATCGTGCACAATGCTGTGATGATTACAAAGGTTGAAAAATTATATTACGATAAGTCTTCGAATCTTTATAAGTCTTCTTTTGCAAGACTAGTGACGAGTTTCGTTTGCAAAGGTCGGTGAACATTTTACGGATAAGAAAATGTGCGAAAAAATCTGGGAAATATTTTACTAACGTGAGCTAAAATTGTCTTTTAATATTTTATGTTACGCAAAATTTTCCCTTGTACAGTTCTTAGAATAGGAAACAGAAATAGGTGATTTACTTGAGATTCAGCAGTGTGGAAATCCTTCTGTTATTGATCAACTGGTACAAAGATAGTATTTTGAGTAGACCGCCATATTCATAGTTTAAGATTTTTATATACGTCTGTGCTGCTGCTAAAAGAATGTATGTGATATATACAGAGCTAAGAACATGCCAGTGATGGGGAGGAGGAGTGTGGGGCGTCAGCGGATCAGATGGGTGGATGTGGTGAGGAGGGATGTGGGTGCAGTGGGACTGGGGTAAGAAGAAGCAAGAAATAGAAATAGATGGAGACAGTTGTCTCGAGCGGCCGACCCTCCTATACAGTGGGATTAATAAGGTCGAAAGAAGAACAAGATATGATATATGCAGTAGTATAAATACGACATTCATTGCTTTGTCCATGTCACCTTACGACCATAAAGAATGTTATGTACCAATTATACCCCATATGTCACCATAACTTACGGAGCAGCCAGGGTGCTTAATTAGGTATTGGTGAACTGTGTACCTGGATGCCTCTCGCTCAGACCACACGCCGAGTTCATTGACCCACAGGAGACGACAACAACCACACCAGGCGACGTTTCATCGATGGATGTCGGGAGTTTGTTTACGAACGTCCCTGAAGGGGAGAGCGCAAACTTAAGAAAGGTTTATTGATCAGATGCTGAACCCTTCAGCATTCCCGAGAACCTGCAAAAGGAACTGCCTCTGTGTTGCACTGTCAAAAGGGTTCTTTCCTATACACGGAGTCTTAAGTGTTAAGGTGCGTCCACACTACAGTAAAGCATGTCCTAAACACGGTAGACAAGTTATTGCATATATATCACGAACAGGTTGAAAACAATTTAACGACCGTGAGTAGCGAGGGAATCTCTGGCAAATGGTGGATAATGCTGTAGTATGAAGTACTGCTTAGGTCTATCAGTAAATTGTATCAACCGGTTTGTGATTTGTGTGCGATAAGTTACCGATGTGTGCTTATAAATGTTTCACTGCAGTTTTACTCGCACTAACATATATGTGATTGCAGTGGAAGAAAAATCTTTTCTAAGCACCACAAACATTGCCTTTATGCCCTCTCTATCGGTAATATATTCATCATCGTGGAAGTTCTGTTTTAGGTTTAACTACAGAGATCAGCGCCTTCCTTCCCTGATGTTATTGCACAAGAAGGAAGAAGCCATTTCATAAGTTTGGTATAATACAAACCGTCAAGTAGTGTTATGTGCCTGAATAATTCAAGGAGAATACAGCGAGTCCTGCAAACGATCAGTGATTTCCGCCTACGTGAACAGTACATTAAACGTACCGCAGTTTCTGGAAATTCATCAAGGCGGAACAAGATCTGATTTGGCATCTATCAGCCAATAACTGATACAGAGATAGCACGATGCATATTGCGTCGAAAGTTCAATATTGATACGAGAAGCGATAACAAGCAACAAAGGAAACAAAAACATGACAAACAATAATTTTTAGAGTTTTTACTAGTTGCGACCCCTACAGGAATGGGTGTCAGTCTTCAGCACACCTTAACTAAAGTTTTCCTTAATGATGAAGGACATTATAGCTTTCTCGCAAGGAGAAGTAACACATGGCCGTCTCCAAACCTAATTATGTTAATCACTCTTTCATAGCCCTCTTCTGTTGTCAGTGTCGTAGATGTAAAGGTGCCTGATTTCAGTAAGTTGCTCAAAATCACAAGAGGAACTAATTGAAGGACTTAAATTGTCCACAAAAAGCTTATGCTTGTTTTGTTGCTAATAACAGAAACCGATTTCAGTAAATATAAAATCTCAAATTACTGCACAAATTTAGTGGGCTATCTTCTACATTCGTCGCAGAGACATTTCAGTTAAAAAAAAATTGCAGTGCATGAAAAGGGAAAGTAAGAGTATAGGAATGATATGAAAATTACCGGAGGAATAGTAAAAGAAGATTTTGTCAAGAATACTGTAGAGAAAATAAATAATGATGTTGCACACGAAAAATAATGAGAGAGAGAGAGAGCATTGAAAAGCTAAGACCATAACCCTTAACCCACCAACCAACAAGAGGCTGAGTTTTAGATTAGTTACTTTTTTTGTTGTCAGAGTCATTAGATATAACATGTAAACTTCTGCATAATGTAGACCGCTTATATAAGGAACATTCCGTACAGTTGCAAAGACAGGTTAATCTAACAACAACAGCAACAAACATTTGTTGCATAACTCATTTACGAAGTCTGAAGAACAGTAGGAACCGAAGTTATCCAAATCCTTATTTTTTTAACTGAATTCATCTTAACTTCTGGAGTTTCAGATTTTCTGGTCAAAATTAACTAATGAAGGAATGAAAATCACACAGAGAAATAAAATGAAAAGTTATAAATTAATCAGCACTAACACAGCTTTACTTTTTAATTATTCTGATACAGGAAATATGCGCATATATAATATATATGAATATTCTATATATTATATATATATATATATATATATATATATATATATATATATATATATATATATATATATATATATATATATATATATAATATCTAAAAAGAGCCGATAAAAAACACCAAAAGGGTAGAATTCTACCCTTTTGGTGTTTTTATGGGCTCTTTTATTAGGTGGAATTCTGTTTTAACAGAAAATATTTTACAGTCATATATATATATATATATATATATATATATATATATATATATATATATATATATAAATATATATATATATATATATATATATATATATTTATATATACCTATATGTATGTATGAATGTATGTATGTATGTATGTAAATATGTATGTATGTATGCATGTATGTATATGTATATAAATACACACACATATATATAGATAGATAGATAGACAGATATATATATATATTATATATATATATATATATATATATATATATATATATATATATATATTATATGCACATACAAACATACATATTTACATACATACAAGCATGCATTCATACATACATATAGGTATCTATAAATATATATATATTTATATATTTATATATATATATATATATATATATATATATATATATATATATATATATGTGTGTATCTGACTGTAAAATATTTTCTGTTAAAAAAATCAGAATTCCACCTAATAAAAGGAGCCCATAAAAACACCAGAAGGGTAGAATTCTATATTTTGTCGTATATATCGGCTCTTTTATAGATATTATATATATATATATATATATATATATATATATATATATATATATATATATATATATATATATATATATATATATATATATATATATTAACTTAATCACATTCACAGTTGTTCTGTTAAAACAGAATTACTGAAAGGACCTCATTCAAACTGGATGGTATCAAATGGAGTATTTATTCAGAAAAGTTACAAGCTTTCTTGGACAAATATAGTCCACATTATCAAGTATGCGTACCCATACTTGATAATGTGGACTGTTTGTCCAAGAAAGCTATATATATATTTTCTGAATTAATACTCCATTTGAATGAGGTCCTTTTCATTAATTCATATATATATATATATATATATATATATATATATATATATATATATATATATATATATATATATATATATATATATAACTTCAGTCAAGGAACCAAAACGCGCCATAAAATATAAAACAGAGTATATGGCCTCAATAAATAGAAATTGTCTTCAGAAACCTCTTAGAATCTGCATTAATTCAGTAGAGAAAAATAAATATTGGAGTAATTCAAGCCTAGGTCTACATACCATTGACCCCCAATGTTTACAAGATGATTCAGGGACATTTAAAAGAGAAACTTGAGATTATCAGTAATTCTTGTTGATCTCTTAACCCTTCCTTTGGTTAATCCAGTACGTGGGCTTGTTCACGACAGCCATTTTTCATCTGAAGATGAAACTCAAATATTCTGAATTTTTGTGTGCATTAAAATAGGATTATAATCTTCAGCTTCATTTGTTTTGTAAATTAAGTTTTCTACTTAGTCTTTCTTTTTGTTGTATTTAGTTTGCTTTGACAATGTCCTAGTTTATAGGGAACCACTGCATTTCGTTGTTTCGTTATTCCCGTGGCATTAACCTTGTATATTACGTTTTTAATATCTGATAGAAATTTATATACATGCATACATACATGCACACACACAAAAATCAATACACACACACATATATAAGTAAATATCTTGCAGTGAAATATATAATATATATATATATATAATATATATATATATATATATATATATATATATATATATATATATATACACACACACACACACACACACACACACACACACTGGTAGGTAGCATGGTAGAGTACAGTCTCAGTTGTTAACTGACAGTCCCATTATTTGCAATTGTGTTATGGTCGATTACATAGACATTTATCGTACGTTCTTTATTTATTATCTTATGACAACCTAATATCCTAGTGTAATAGCTTGGAATAAAATGTCGGTTTTTTAATGTTAGCAAAGTAAATATAGTACTATGGCAAAGAAGAATGCTGTGATGCATAGCTATTATTTGATAAATAAAGAATCAGATTTGAAGTAGGCATAAGTGAAAAAGGCTAAGAATAATCTTTTTACAGGCTGTTTTAAAAAAATGCTAATTGAAATTGCTTTCTCCCACGCGCTCGTTTGTAGTGAAAGGAGATATCTTTACATCATGCAGTAACCATCCATTACCTTTAAAGGTATTGACCAAAGTGGCCTGCTCGCTTCTCTCACACATCTGTTTTAGAATAAACGCCAGATTTGGGAAGAATAGTCGAGGATGGGTCGAAATATTTGATTTTACAGAAATGAAGAGACGAAAGTCGTTGAGTACGTCGACGGATAATATGCAATAAATAAAAAACAGCTTTCGAACTTTTCTTGTGAATGATGAACCTTACCTGCCCTACAGTTAAGTCTGAATCAGAACTGGTAATGATTGAATCAGATACTGTTTGAAATCTGAACATACTTTATTAGCGGAAAGAAGAGAGCAACACGGGATATCGTATTAACTGAGAAATAGTAATCAGTGTTAAGCAAGCTGATTAGGATAAAGGCGAAAGATCGAGGAATTAGTTGTACTTAACATGAAACGAAGAGAGTTGGCAACAAATACATATTACAGAATTTAAACTGTGGTATTCGGACAGTTAGATAGCATTTCGTATCATTTCTTTAAAGCGCTGAAAACTATTTGTTGAGAAAAATCAATACATTCTAGGTTTAGTGTACGCAGTATATCAAGAAATAAACATTCTGTCCGAAAAGAAAAAATCAGAGCGAAGAAAACTATGATTTTATAAGAAATAAATTCTCCTCACTTTGCATATATAAAGATGACAGATCTACATATTTCTTCATATAAGTACAGCGCTACTGATGAAATGCCTTGACAAGTCGTATGTATAGATTAAATCTTTGAGAGTCAGTGACCTAAAAACATTCAAATCTGAAGTTCCTCCTGCCAGCCAATTAGGCTGTGTGGCAGCACAAGCATACGTAACTACATTTTTCTATTGAACCTTACCGCCAATAATTCAGGAGCTAATTACATGCAATTAAGGCCCATTATCTCTTGCCTAGTGATACAGAGGTTAAGGACCTCAATGAAGTTAATCGATAGACAGGTTGGGTAATTATTTTTTTCATTTGTTATTTTTATGCCATAAAGCGAAGTTTTTTGCCATTTCATGTTACAGATAAGAATTGTTAGACCAAACTGAAGTATATCAATTTTGCAACTCCTCTTTTGATTAATCTTTTTGTTCAGAATAAAGTGAATGCTACTAAACTAACTCTGGGAAATAGGTTGTGAAATTACTAAAACCATGTTCAAATGCAAGTGAATTAAACAGATTTTTTGGCAAATTAAATGTTAATCATTCTGTAAAAAAAAACACACAATCTAAAAAGAGATAATTAAAGATTTTTCTACTAGTTGATTACATAATGGGTTGTTAAATATACGGAATCCCCAATTAATAAACCAAAGAACCCATTGCTCATTTTGACAGATATATATGAATGGATGAAGTGTTGTTTTTTTGGTAGAAGGCTAAGGGACAGTCAATAACAGCTTTTATATCTTTTTATTTGTTGTATTCTATTGTCTCTGTCTAATAAGATTTCATTTTATTTTCTACCACTGACAAAATACTTCTTGATCAGTTTCACTCGGCGTTACTAGTATACATAAATAACCTTGCCATAAATCCATCCTAATATGATAGAGGTTATCAATACATAGGAACCTTGTCAGGTATTTTTATATATATGTATATATGTATGTGTATCTATATATACATATATATACATATATATATACACACATCACACACATCACACATATATACAGTATATATATATATATATATATATATATATATATATATATATATATATATATATATACATATATATATATATATATATATATATATATATATATATATATATATATGATGTGCGTTTATGTGTGTGCTAGTATGTGTGAGAAAAGAGGCATGCTGCTTCAAGAAGGATTACTAAGAAATGAACGCCGTAAAGCGTGAGCTAGATATAGATCGACGAGAGTAGATGTGTGTAAAAAAAATCGATTCTGCGATTGTTAAAAACTGTTGGGGTGAGATCTTAACCCTCTTCTGTATTCTGTAAGGCTTCCTCTTATTGCAGGAAAAACTTCTCTGTGACGAAGAGAAATACTTCTTAGACAAAGGAAATCTAAAAGAAAAATAAGAGCAGCAGAAGGAAAGGAAGGGAATGAATAAAATACTCTACTCTCTACTAGACGACCAAAGAACAAGAAAGGTAGAAGCCAAGATAAACTGGAGAACAATTATTGGCGTGGGATAAGGGCGTATTAATCTTCAGTAACCGGAGTTTTATAAAGCTTAATTGTTATAAGCTGAAGTGAGCTCAGATTGGCATTTACCCAAACTACTTTACAAAGGATGAAAATATGGGCTTTTATGTTAATGTGGAAGGGGAATGCACGTAAAAGTGAAATTTCAAGATTTTTTGCCTAATTAAGTTTACATTCTGGTCAACTTAATTAGGCCCAGTCTTGAAGTGTTAATATGAAATTATAATGGCAAAAATGTTACTTTCAAAGAAACTCATTTCCAGTTGAGAAATGCAAACCATTTTATCTTTACTGCATTATTGTTAATTGTACGTTTTGCATCGTGTTAGACAAATTCTGAAATTATTTTGTATACTTTAATACAGTAGTCCCTTACTTTCAGACCCAACTATCAGTTATTAATTTTAAAGATTTTGATCGAATGTTCGTGAACACATTATACAAATAGTTAAAAATTGATAACAGTCTAAGAATTACAATGGAATGATAGCTAAAACTGCTTTATTAGAGCTAAAACGTTAATACAACTAAAGCATTGTTATTACAGAACAAGACATTAAAGAAAAGACCTCACCGTTTAATACGGAGGCTTGTATATGAGTAAGGCGCGTTATTATTATTATTATTATTATTATTATTATTATTATTATTATTATTATTATTCAAGAGAATGAACCCTATTCATTTGGAACAAACCTGCAGGGGCCAATGACGCAACATTCATGCTTCCAAAGATTATGGTGTTCATTTGAAAGACGCAACAGAAGATGATAGGAAATA
>NC_089797.1:15495394-15517894 GCF_040412425.1 Macrobrachium rosenbergii | reverse complement strand
TTTTGATGAAAGTTAAGACTTCTATTACATAAGTAAATAATGTGAATAATAAAATTTCATTATTATAGTGTATTTCGTTCTGCCCATCTTGTATCCAGTATTATTCCTGCTTGTACTTCAATTTCACCACCGATTTATATATTCTCATACTTGCATTAAAATTTTTGGGGTGGTGAAGAAGGTGGATAGCCTACACCCAGGCCTTAAGCCACTACCGGGTTATAAGTCCAGGTCCGCTTATGTTTGATTATTTATGTCAGCGCCTTGCCCTGTTCTCATTTGAATGTTAACTTGATGTTTGTCAATTAATGATTTTTTCTTTATGTTGCTTTATTCTTCATCTGCTTGATATCATTTAACTACTACCATCATTTTTTAAACTTCTTCCCCGTTATTGCTATTAACCATTTAATAATCATTATCGGACGATAGTTCCAGCAAAGTGGGAGGGACACTGAGCCTCTGAGAACATAAATCACGAGCCATTAGCCGCTTCATTCACTATTATTTAGTCTGATTTTTGTGACTTCAAATGAGACTTATTGTAGGAGCGAATGCTGTCATTGGTAATAGAATATATTTAATAAATCTAAATCTTCTAAAGAAAATTTATTTTAATTAAAATTTATTTACAGTAAACAATTTCATATCAGGAAACTGAAATGCATCATGCAAATTAAATTTAGGTTCGTATGTTATATTTTCCATTCTTCCTTTTAAGTAGGATGGCAAAGAAAGAAAGTTACTTTAGTCATATTTTTTCAGCCTGTTCAAATGACTATTAATTACGTCTCTTTGTCTCTTGCTGCCGGTCATGCTGTATATCACCGTGACGTCTCTGAGCATAAATATTTCATAGTGTAATACACAGCGGCCTTTATCATCCCTGGAGGCAATTAAGTGTAATTACAAGAGCTTTGTGATAGTTTTATCTGTCATGCGATGCACGAAAGTACGTATTATTGCTACGAAGAAAGATAAGAAGCAACATGGAAACGATTATTTCCCACACATAATGAAATGATAATGTTTCTGAAAATGATAAAGTAGATATGAAAAAGGTACTCGCCAAATCTAGGTTTTGAGTCCCATGGATTGGGGGCAGTCGTTATATTCTACTACTCACGCACATTGTGATGGAGACCCTAGAGTTTTAAAGAATTTCATATCTCCCTCCATTTTAAAACTGTTATAGGAATTTTCCTTCAGACCCTTTCGTATAACACAGGACAGAATTTATTCATATTGCCTCGAGGGAATATACATTTGATATGTCTCTTTTTTGGCTTTGCTTGGAGAGCAAAACAAACATTTCCACTCTGAGATTTGATATTACCTTGGGAGTAGCTTTTGAGATAAAACAAATACTTACAAAATTCGCGTGTAAATTTTAAGACCTTGCCTGGGTTACGTCCGTCGAACGTATTCATTATTACAAATTGTATTGAGGAAGTATCGTTGAATTAAACGTAAAAGAGCTTTAGAGCGGCTAGTTTTGTTTTACTCTCTTTTGATTAAATGATTAAAGTTTCACTTATTTGACTTTAGTTGATATTCACTAACAGATTAACAAAAAAAGAAATTTTAGGAATTATACATGATTTATTTGTGGATTATTTTTAGTAAAGATAATCGTGCACAACTACTTTTTCCCTGTTCGGTGAATCTTAACCTTTTCAATTAAGAGCATAAAATTAAGGATTGGTTTTGTTAGAACTGCTGCCATTAATTAAAACAAAGTAGTCATAATTTTTCGTTCTTAATTTCCTGTTATATCATAATTTCAGGTGTATTTCCTGCGTATATTTGTTATAGGAAATCAACTCAAAAACATTTAAATGAAAATACATACATTAACAGATCACCTGTACTCTACATCAAGGTATCAGTAAAACAAGTGGTGCTCTGAAACAGTAATGCTAATTTGAAAAGGAGTTTCACCATTTATTGAACAGACCACGCACATCAAAAGACCCTGTCCTTTTAAGGGCACTCGTAAAAAGCATGATGCAAAGCCTGGGAATGTCCCAAATATCCAAAATTCCAGGCAGTGACGTATAACGTTTGCCTTGGGCCATGCAGTATTTACCAACAGCCTCGGTCCCTCCCTCAAAAGGGGCCAGATGATAGAATGAGTTAATAACGTAATGCTTTTGGTATTTTGAAACGTTTGCTAGTGTACACATGGGTACTGCGAAGAGAGGGATAGGGGAGACGTGGAAATGTTTTTTGTGGACTAACAGTGGAATAAGTGTGATGTATTTCCGTCAGTGCAATTCGTGTGATAGCAGCTATTAAAGCAGCTTCAAAGGGTACATTATTATAGGAGGAAGTACCGTCAGTGGATCTCACGTGGTACATGTAAGGAGTAGTGCCGTCAGTGCACCTCACGTGGTTCATCGTAGGCATTACTAAAGGGTGTCTGCAGTGTTCCCTTGGCCTCTAGCTGCATCTACGTTTTAGGCTGTTACTTTACCCCGCTTCTTCCTCCCTTATTCAATCTTGCTTTCCACCCTCTCTGAGATCCTAGTATTTTATTTCATTTTTTTATCTCTTTAATCTTGCTGTCCAACCACTCCAACTCCTCTTTTTTTAACGTCTTAAACACTGAATGGCCGAAAGTGCACCAGTGCATGGCTTGGTAGCGTAAATTTTTCAATGAAATTATTGTATCAGGGTTTTTGAATATCGCGTTTATAAGTGTTTTGTATTATAAAGTGTATCACTTTGAAATGCACATAAAGTCTGATAATATAATTAATTTTTTATTAATTCATAAACATCGGTTTTAAAGGTTTTATTGGGAACTGCAATTACCGACTCACAGCCCAGTCAAATAACATAATACCTAGGATTAGTTGTATCAAAACTTATTCGTGCTGCATATAGATAAAGATAATAGTAATGACATATAAAGTTCCATTAACTCCAATGTTGGGAAATTTTATTTCCTATATGGATTCCAAAATGGCCGCATTGTGATTAAAGCTTCAGCTTGACCAAAACAGATTTTGAGTTAATTTTAAACTTATATCTGCATAAAATGGACATTATATATATATATATATATATATATATATATATATATATATATATATATATATATATATATATATATTTAAAAAAAATCATCAATGCATCATTTTACTTTATTTTCATATTTTGACTTAAAGAAGATATTCAATTCCTATATAAAGACAAAGACTAAGGCATACGTTTATCCAACGGAAAAATTAAACCCTATCTATTATAAATTACTCATACTGCCTCAAATAAAGCTGAAAACACATAGAAATTTTCGGGGGTTATACTCGTATAATACAGAGGAATGTTTTAATTTAACAAAGAGGTCTTTGTGTTGCTAATGAATGGGAAGGAATGTCGTATTACTTGTAGTTACGTGTACATGTAAAAAAAAATATTAGTTATTCATTCATTATTTACAAAAACAGGGGCAAAAGAATTATTTTCCTTGATCTCACAAATTCCTCATTCAGTTCCTTTTTAAATGAAGCTCTGTCCAGAATAAATGGGTCGTTATCAAACTTTCCATCAGCCGGAGACATGGCGAAGTGAATCTCAGATTTACATTTCATCTGTGCAAACATGCATTTCCTAATATGATGTTTAATGGGACTCTTTAGTTTCGAAGTCTTCCAGGAATGGAAGGACAGTGATCCAATTTATACGAACTGTATGCCAGTTATAGTTCTATATCATGAGCCAAGTAACCCTTTGTACTGTTGTAAATCGTAGTTATTTTATCATCATTAAAAGTAGTAGAAGTAGTAGTAGTAGTAGTAGTAGTAGTAGCAGTAGTAGTAGTAGTAGTAGTAGTAGTAGTAGGAGCCAGTCTGTAAGACCAAGGGGCCCCACATGGAGAAACAACCCAGTACAGAAAAGAGAAATACAGAAGCCAAGAAAAATTAAGTAATAGAAATACACAAACAAAAATAGATATGATAAAATAGATAAACTATGAAACGAAACTCACAGCAGCTTGCTCAATAAGATTATTATTTGGACCCAGTTAGAACTTTTAAAGTTCTATATAAAATTATCTTTAAAAAAGGGAGTGGATTGAATATAGGATTGTGGTCTCAGATACCACAAGAGGAATACGCTCACTTCAGTATTCTTTGAGATCTGCAAATAGATTTGTTATATCTATGGCTTACCCCATGATTATAGAGTTGGTTAAACAGGAAAAACTGATAAAGAAATGGAAATTAATTTCGTCTAATGCAGCTTCTAGACAGAAACGTTCTCGAAATGTAGTAGGTCCCTTTCCATAATTTACAATACAAACAACAGCCTCCCTGATCACCCGCCTCCCTCCTCCCCCCTCCCCCACCGGCGCCTTCTTCCACAGAATGCCTCAATTTCTTACAACAAACAGTACTATATTTGTTAAAAAAAAAATACTTCCAATAATAATGTTCCGTAGAACAAAACTTGTATACTCGGCATACCCACGAAATCCCTCGAACAGAGCTAAAGCCTCAACATCAAAACGTACATTTGGCTCATCGGATAATCTGCCGTTTCATCCTGACAGTAGAGTATTAAATCGACTTTCATTACTAGGCACATTTTAATTCAGTGCAGCCCGTCCCTCTCAAATCAGACATGGGTCTCATTAGGCACGTTGCCATTAATTTCTGGTTGTATTAATTAGGTTCAGTTTAATCTTGAGCTTCTCTCTTCTTTAACAATTTCATTTTCATTCATGCAGTTACAAATATCCCATTAGAATCATTCTTTTTTATTTTACTTTTTGCAGACACAAGAAAAAAGAATGTACAATCAAATTGATAGTTAACTGGGATAAAGGTATAATCCTACTTTACGAAGAACATGACCATTGCCTAGGTAAAAATCAGAGAGAGAGAGAGAGAGAGAGAGAGAGAGAGAGAGAGAGAGAGAGAGAGAGAGAGAGAGAGAGAGAGAGAGAGAGAGAGACTATATCCATAAACATTATTTTTAAATTTTCTGGTATATTTTCCATGTCATCAGTAACTAGCAAAAATGTTGCTCTGACCTTTTCGGTTCATAACTGAATAACCTTATGCTTTATTTTGTATAGGAACCAAGGCTATTACAGAATAGCACAGATTCACAGGAAGTTAATCCAAATGATGTTAGGCATACGAAGAATATGGACCTCACCTTTACGCTGCAGTAGACCACTGACTTTGTTATACTGTGCAACTAATGAAAATTAATTTGACTTTTCAGTTAGTGACCTCTTGAAATACATTGATAGTGGTAATTATGCTTTATCTATACAACTCTATCTAAGCAACTAGCCATTTGGGAGTCCCAAACATTTTGTTGTAGCCTTCTACACACCACCCTTCCTTATTCCGACACACTTACTGATAATTCAAATTCTTACTTTTTTATATTACCATTACGCATATCAGAGGCAGCTTCTAGAAAAAGTGAGAACTAATCTAAGGAGATTGCAAAAAAATCCTAGAAATTTAATTTTTAATCGAAAAAAACTCTCCCAATATATAATAATAATCTGAAGTAGCTTCAAATTATAAGAGAACATAATAGGAAGAGGAAAAATGTTGATCAGCTCTCATAATTTTTGCTTATGGGACTACCTTTTTTTTTTTCAGGCAAAGTTATCAGTCACACCTTTGTTGTTGTAAGTGCATATAACCTTCAGGCCACTCAGCCTTGATTCTCATTTTTTCTCGCACAAGAATATTTGCACATTGCTATCTTGTTCTTACAAACTTGGCTTTCATGGTGAGGATAACTTCATCTGGCCTCAGCTAATTAATATATGGTTGTTAGCTATTTTCCTCTTTTGTTCATAAATAATGAATATTTTGGCTTTTAGATGATAGGAATTCCTTAATGAGATCCAAGCTATCACAAATGTTATCCACAATTAGCAATTTATATCCATTCCTTCCTGGGGTGTGATCTCTAACAAATATCAGAAATTCCATTTCAGTATTTCTAAACATGGTTACGTTATTTTTATTGATGGTAATTGTATTATCTGTCACTACACTGCTTACCTTAGATCCAAAATTATTTTCCTTCCTACTCAGTCCTCAAGCTCAATACTTTCTGTTATCTGTGCAGGATTATTAACAACCCTGTAGCCCTTTTCATTAATTTTTCAAATTACCAGAGATTATTTCCATCATATTATTTTTCAATTTGATTTATACAAATAATTAGGTTTCACCTGTTAAAGGACTTGTCAGCTTCACAAATCCGGTTCTACTAGTTGTCAACAGATGCTTCCCCATCCCAGGTTTCATTGTATTTTATTTTTTTACACAAGGATATAATGGCATATCTCTTAACACACGTGTAGTAGATTTTATCATTTATTAATCACAGATCTGTCACACTTTCTGCTGGTCTCTTGCCCATGATTATTACAGATAATTTGTTCAGGCATCTTCTCGTTTTTATTCTCTTTGGTATTATATTTCTTACACGTTATAGAACATTTTTATATTCTTTACCTGTTCAGATAGTTCTCTGGAGAAATGTCCGTATACTTATCCGAACTCTTTTACCTGTTGTACGTTTTCTGTAATGTTGCACATTTGTTTAACTTCTTCCCATTTCCTCTACTTTGAATTCAACAAAAAGCCTTTCGGTTCTTGCCTCGTTAAGGCTTAATTTCATCGGCTTCCTTTTATTCTTCCCTAGTTGAGGAGTATAAGACTTGTGACTTTGTCCGTCTTTTACCTTTCCTTGTCTTCATTTCCCAAGTTAGTAAATTTTTCTTGCACACCTGCGTTAACTTTCATTCCTTTTTCCTCTCGCTTGTGACTTTCTAACTATCTTGTTTTTGTGTTTGATACATTTATTACTATTTTATTTATTTTTCTGTGCAGTGATTAATATACTAAACAAGTGACTTTTACCTTCCTTGATTAATACTTACTTATCTTGATGTCTCTTTCCATTGTTTAACATCATTCTGCAATTCTCTTTCTCAACGTTTTTATTCTAGTTTATCCTCTTTAGAACTGTCTAGTGATTCAAGCAGCTATCACAAGCCTAGTCTGGGTAATGTTTGCCTGTAAACCTTTTTCATTCTCATTTTTTTTTCATCTTTTATAATCCCATGTAAGGTTATTTTGTCCGGTAATTTACACCACTCCTCCCTAAAAATAAGGATCAAATTATTAGACGTTCAATAATCTGTTGATGAAACACAAAAACTTATGTATTAGGTTTTTTTATATTTTTATGAAAAACTGTTCTAAAAAGGGTACTTGTGTGCGAGTTTAATCAAATGCAAAGCATTACTTAATTCATTAAACATTGTATAGTATTCTCGTATTTTATTTCTTTGTCATTTCTTTATTAGTTGACTTGATAACCAAGATTTATTCCTTCTAATGTGACCTCTTAAATCACGAAACTGATATTTAGTATCAGCACGTCCAAATAATATTTTAGGAATGTTATGTGAGACCTTTGTACTTTCAGCAGTCCATGATTGTAGCATATTATTTTTAATTATATTTAGTCTTCTCCAGAATCTCTCCAATACCACAAGCGCTACTCCTTTCAGTTGCTCAATACGCGATCATCCTTTGTCCTTCCAATTCCTGCACACATTGTCCTTTTACCTTTGTCTCGCTCGTGGCCAAAACATTCATCTTCCTCTTCTTCAACAAATCATCTGCCATACACTTGTTTTCATCTGCTCCACAGCCACGCGCATTCAGAACACCACAATACATCATCGAGAATCAATAACTTATACAGTTTTCTGTCAAACACTGAAGTGGTAGAATGAGTGAGTACATGTCAATTTTACGTGATTAGTTGAACTCTCTCTCTCTCTCTCTCTCTCTCTCTCTCTCTCTCTCTCTCTCTCTCTCTCTCTCTCTCTCTCTCTTGGGTCGTATTGTGGTGGTGGGGATGAAATGTCGCCGTAAAGCATTATTGGTTAACGAAAAATAGTTACCTGGGTTGTCATGGTGACGCTGTAGACTCATTCGTAATTTTGAAATATATCAGAAAAAAAAGCAGTCACTGATTTTGATCTGACCTCCGATTAATGACGGTTGTTTTCCATTTGTAAAAGATAAGAAGAGAAAATTTTATCTTAGAAAATCACACCATCACTCCTTTAGTCATTTATTCCTTGTTTTGAGTTATAACAATAACCAAACAAAGCAGTATTAGGCTCTTTTTAAAAATAATTTTAACATACTGATATCATTTCCTTTTCTATCAATACAGCTTGTTTTCAAAATATTAAATTAATCAAGCTTGAATTCATTGTTCTTTTAATGAAAATTCTCCTTAATTTGCGTGCCTTTAGTACTAAAATTTCTTAAAAGTTTGCAAAATAATTCATAGTGAGGAAACCATATTTTTAAACTAATGGAGGTGTTCATATGGAGCGTGCTGGTTGTCAGTTGAATAAACTCATTTACACAAAATATATATATTTTTTTGCTATAACCGTCAAGAAACTTATTTAATTATTGTTTTAACCTTTCATTTACTTTTCATTCATTTTACTGCAGTTTAATAAGAGCAAGATGGAGAAGACATCAGTCATGTAAACATTTAAAAAGCCATTATATACAGTATATAAATAATATATACCGTATATATACATTATATATATATATATATATATATATATATATATATATATATATATATATATATATATATATATATATATATATATATATATATATATATATAAATTATATATATACATATATATTTATATATATAAACACATTTTATATAATATATATATATATATATATATATATATATATATATATATATATATATATATATATATATATATATATATATATATATATATATATATATATGCATATGAATCTATATATACAGATTGAATATATATAAAATCAATGATCTTCAACGTCAAAGCCAACTTATAAAAAAACCAGTTACATATGATCTTGTTAATTAAAAAAAAAAAAATTGCTGATCACCTGACTCTTTAATTGAAAAATGTGTATAGACCCATACATCATCCGTATTCACGCACGAGGGCATAATTCCAACAATTTACTGAATAAACAAAGGGGAAAACTATTCTTTCCAGGAATTATGTATCGACAAGCACATCCAAAGCCTCTTCAGTTAAGGGCACTCAGCAAAAGCACATGCAAAGCCTGGCAATGCTTTTACTGCTTCGAACATTAAAAAAATCTAGGAACCGGCGCGCAGCGTTTGCCTTGGGGAATGCAGAGCCTATGCAGTATTACCAAACAGCCTGGGTCCCTCCCTCAAAAGGAACCAGATAATGGAATGGGGGTATTGCCGTGATGCTCCTGAAGGTCTTGAAGGATGGAAATATTTCGCACTGTAGCACACAAGACTGCAAAGGCAGCATTTTGGCAGACCTACAAATGCTTTTCGCGAGCTGGGAATGGATGCGTGTATGTGCTTTGACTGTCTGAAAGCATAAGACGTTTTTCAGCATATGTCCTCTCCTCGAAATGAGATGGAATCTGTGTATAACTAACAGTTTTCAAACTTAAACTTAGAATAACAGTTAGAGGCACTTTTGTTAGGGTAAAATGTAGTGAATGCGCAGTGTCTTTCTTTAAGTACATCTAGCTTTTAAGGATTATATGGCTTGGAGCATCAGTCAAATAAATCGAATTAAGAATGGAAAAGGATAACGTGTCACGAAAATGATGGATAGAAAGCAAAGCCTCCACTATTTTTTTATTGCTCCACTATCAAAAAATCTGTTACTGTTATATTTCTGATATATTTCAAAATTACGAATGGGTCTACAGCGTCACCATGGCAACCAAGTAACTATTTTCCATTAACCAATAATGCTTTAGGGCAACATTTAATCCCCACCACCACGATACGTCCCAACTAAGTGGGGATTTTCCAGTGTTTGCAAGACAGACTCTTTATATTTAATTAATTCAAAATCTGGCTATTAGTGTGTGTGTGTGTGAGAGAGAGAGAGAGAGAGAGAGAGAGAGAGAGAGAGAGAGAGAATCAACTCATCACGTAAAACAAGGCAGAAGACATATGACCTTGATTTTGCAGGTCTTTGCTTGTGAAATATGATCATGTTCATACAAACAATAAATTCAGTGAAAAACAATTGACCAAGAGGGTCATATCTAATAAACAATAAATTCAGCGAACAAGAATTGACCGAAATGGAGTCGTATCTAGTAAACAATAAATTCACTGAATATTATTTCACCAAAAGGAAGTCATAACATGGGTCATCAGTTATTAGCGAAAGGAATTGTGTGGATTTAATCACAATTCTAGTTACTGTTAACTGTGGTGGACCATTGCGAAAAAATTCCACATATCTTGCGAGGCATAAAGATTTTACAACATGCTTAATGAAATCCAAAACAATACTAAGCCAGTATACGACTGGGGCTAGGTCAAAACTTCCAATTGGTTTGCATTTTTGTTTTAGTGAAATAGACTTTGTAGAAATTTTTCCATCTTTTCCTGAAAACTAATGCAAGCTTCATAACGTAGAACAGCCGAAAATATAAACGGGGTTATCCTTGACTTTGCCTCAATTTTGAAAGTCTCTGTATACTAAATTAAATGCCTTTAAACTGGTTTACGTGCAATAACTTTTTTTTTTTTTTGGTGACATATTCTCAAAGTCGAGTTAGGCTCTGTTCTGACAAATTGTTTCTTTTAATTAAAAAGGTTGAATAAATCAAGTGTGCGAGTTCTTTCATCTAAGTAGGAGGTTGTTAATGAGAGGTTGTTGTAGAACTAAATTTGGTTTTCCTCTCCGTCCCTGATACTTCAAATTTACCATAAGCATTCATTGAGCGTTATTTATTATTTTTTCTGGAGTTGTGTTGTTCATTAATAAACATGAATGCAAATCAATAGTGCATATAATAAAAAAAAATCTATTCTTCCATATAAAAATGAGGTGTAAAATACATATTCCTTTTTAGATTTTCAGTTAATACTTAAAGGTGAAGAAACCCAGTCCTTGGGTGATAGCGTTAGTTTACTCATGATATTTGTCACAGTGAATAATATGCTGTTAAAATGCTGTTAAAAGAGGTGGTCTTTAATTCGGGAGTGATTTAGGACTCAAGAGGCGACTTTCCACCTCTTAGGGCTTATCTCAATTTCATCCTCTTCTTACGCTATTTAGGCCTACGCAATCAATAGTAACAATTTCTGATATTTAACTATGAACACCCCTTTTACCACGATGTCAGGATTTGTCACACAAGGACATCGTTTCAATCGTCTTCTACGATGAGATGTGTATTTTTCCATTCATGGAGTTACAAACAACAGCAGCTCTTTGCATATTCTTCTTATGGTAAATTTGATTAGCTTTACCAACTGCGAACATAAATCGTCGAAATTAAAAAGGCAATAGGATACAAAAGGAAGAGATAAATCGTTACAAATAGGTCCTAAAAAATTAAGTGGCTATGCCATTCAATTGCTGAGAATTTTTCATCTGATTAATGAATACGAATAACAAAGACCAGTAAAAGAATAATTGTCCTTCGATATGAAGGGACGCCATTTCACCCTCCTACCCATTCAGCCTATGTGAGTTTGATCTTTAAATATATCCCACTTTTGGATTGGCTTCTTATACTAAATAATCCTACTTAAGTATTGATGTATCCAAGAAGAAAATCTTTTTAGAAACTAAGGCCTATTCAGAGTCTCCAGCTGAAACTCTCAGTCCATATACTAAGGAAATAAGCGACAGAAATTCATATAAAACTGCAGTGTGTGGCTAATAAGCTGAGTCAAAGTATTCTTGTAGAATATGTTTAACACTATAACAGTTGTAGTAGTCTTTGCACATTTAATGCACCATAAATCTCAGAATATGTTAACAAACAGGCCCAGAAATGATTAGACCTAAATAATGCTTATACTTGATACTTGAATTGAATAAGGTCACTGAGAATGCTTGTAATTATCGAAGACAGCTAAACTACGCAGTAATGAGGAAAAATTAGTGATGTTATGGAGAAAATTTATTAGAGACGTAAAATTATGTGAGGCTGGGAAAAGACGCAAATAATTCAGTGACGAAGAATCATGAGCGTGATTTAAAAAAAATAGACCGAAATTATATAACAGAAAAACAATGCTTAGAGAGAGAGAGAGAGAGAGAGAGAGAGAGAGAGAGAGAGAGAGATCAAAGAGAGAGATCAAATAGTTTTTGTAGGTCTGATTAACGAGGGCTTTCAGCAAGGTCAACAGAAATGAATCCACTGACATACAATATAGGTGTTCAAGAATTTCTTTACTGTGTCATCATCCATTTGAAGTGTTGGTCAGTGTTGCTATTGGAATCTGTCATTGCATGGTTGTCATGTATCAATGTCTTGCCACGTGTTGTCCTGATACTAATGACGCCCTAAACAACCTTTGTTTGCAGCAGAATGCCATCTGTGTTCCTTACAGCAAAACATTATCATTAAAATCAAATACGGATTTTATTATAGTATGAAATATAAACAGATGTTTGTAAGGATTTAAACAAGTAAGGTCAATTGAAGTGTTCTTTAGCTATTCCTACATTGTATAAGAATTTGACTTCTTGTAAAAGCATACAGCTGTTTTATAACAATAACCTTAATGGATCGACGACATACTTTCAAAAGATATGACAAAAATATCAACTAGATCATCAAACCCTATTGCATCCATCGACTGACAGTAACATATAAGAGAGTATAAGGTTCGTGAAAGCTCCAATTCTTGCCGTCGTTCCTATTATCAGGGTGGACATGTCATACAATATGCATGATTTGTTACTCAAGTCATTATATCTCTTTAACTGCTTCATTCAGTTGTAATTAGATAACAAGATATAAACAAATTTGAAATATATTATGGAGGTTTTGGTAGCCTTGGGTGAGAAAATGTTCATATAAGTTGAGGCAAACAGAACCTTTATATTTCGCTCGCTCTTATTTACCAGCTACCAATTTTTTTGTTAGGTGTGTGTTACTTTCTACACAGATAGCATGACTAGTTTTACAAATCTTTAAATTTTACCAATAGTAAAAACAGATAAACTGTTTCCAAGAACATTTCATTCTGGCGATGAAAGCGTAAAGAAGAGGATATTGACATTAACAAATAAATAGCTGACAAATATACGTCGCAAGGATGAATTGCCAGGGTTTCTGAAGCTGTTTCAACGGAACGAATGAGTAAGAAAAATAAGAGAAGCAACAACAGAATAATAGAAATGATAGAAAATAACAGAAGTCAAAATAGATCTTTGTGTTTCTACACATGTGAGGACAAAACACGCAGTGAAAAATATTTTCATTAATATCATGGAGATGTTATAAAAGAGATCTACAAATCTCCCTTTCTCTCAAAATACGTAACCGGAAGAAAGCTCGAGATTAGAATAGGTAGCACAAAGGTATGAAAGGTCTGAAAATAGTTAATAATATGTCGCCATATTTAATGCTGCTAAGAGTTGCGTCATCAACCAGGAAAAGTTTGTTGATTTACGTTGATAATTGCTTCCTATTCAGTGGAAGCAATTAAAATAATTCTTGGAACCATTTGAGAGAGAGAGAGAGATGTTGGTACATCATTAAAGTGAAACGTAATTATTTTAGTATTTCGTGCACATGTACCTGGCTTCCCCTGTCGTCATTAGGAATGTTTTCAGTTTTTATTAGAATATTATTTTTATATCATAATGAAGAATATAAGTTTTCGATCAACAATGTATAATATTCTAGGTCACCAGGAACGATTCAGTACAAAGAATAATTAAATAAATAATCACTGGAGGTATAAAAGCTCCAATTAAGAAACTTTGTTGAGCCTGTCTAGTTAATAAAACTAATACTTATAAAACTAATAATACGAATACTGCCATTCTTCAAACAAGAGGTACTTTATATGAATAAAAAACACATAATCATACGTAATGCTCTCAGTCATTTAATGGACTCTTTGAATGTAAATGGGATTACCTCGTTTACTAAAAAGGTTTCCGTCCTTTACCGTGAGAACTATTTCAAAGACGTTTGTCAAGTTACTCCTTATGAAATTGTCTGATTCTCCAAAGCCTCACGAAGCTACGGACATCCTAGCGGTTTTATGACCCTCTATGGCTATTGATGTATAAATATTCACTTACTTCATTAAGAGTGATTTGTTACTCAATTCTTGCATGATCCTTACTGAAATTTAAGCCGGCAACTTCTCTTATTGGTAAGGAAATCAAATATTACACATGGACCTCATTTTCTTGTTGTGAGAAATCGTGCCAAACAGAAAGTGTTCATAAGGCATAGGAAATTACTAACTACAGTAAGGCTTTTGGACACACCAATAACTACTCACAGTCCTACCCTCCCAAGATTGGTGTTGGGATTCATTTGTATATTTTGTTTTCTCTCAACTGATCCAGTTCATATAAACTTGAACGTGCGATTTCCGTGGTTCGTAATGAATACAAAATATCATCATCCATTAAAGAAATAAGCCAAATTTAAAGGAAAATAATAAATATAGAAAAAAATACCGATTGGTACTGCAATAATAATAAAAAACTCAATAAGGTAACAATATCCGTAACATAACATTGTTCTGTTATAAACTTTGCAAATTACACTCTTATTCAAGTCAAAGACTAAATTACAGTGCCAAGTGAAACACAGTTACAACAACAAAATATCAAACATTAGGAGTCTTTAATTACACGAAGGTTCAGGTCTGAACGCCAACAAAAAGCGTTCCTTTGTTTACCACTGAATCGAGTGTTGATAAGGGCCTACTTTTTTCCTGACGGTGATGACACCTTGCCAATACATGTGGGGTACTCCTCTATGCTGTAAGAGAATGGAGCAAAGTTCACAAAAATCCAGTCACAATTATTTGCTTATGCCAACCGAACCATAACGCACGTGGAGTAGAGTGGGAGGGAAATTAAATATCATTTTTTAATCGGTTCATATCATGACTATCAAGGCCGTCTGATGGAGGAGTGCATCGAGATAAAAATATTGGAATTTAACAGTCGAAATATACAAAACTGATAAAGAGCCTTGCAATAAGAACGGTGAATGAAAGGATGGGCAAAAGAGATATGCTATAACACACAATTTGGAAGGTCAGTCACTGTCTGTGGTCTGTAAAAAAGGAAAAAAAAAAATAAGGCACGTACCTCTATATGACAAAATGAATTTCACTGTCTTCCTGTGTTTTTTATGTCTTCAGGTGTAGAGGTTTTTTGTTCTTTCGCAATTCTCGAAATTGTTATTTTTCCTCCAGTCTGTAATTCAAAACTTGCGTTCAGTTTGGTAATATGTTTTAAAGACTTAAAATGTTATCAGAAATTTATTCCTTGTATGTAAGTTACATGTGAAAAGGCGAAAGGGCCATGAAACCTACCAGTTTCCCAAAATTTCATCAGATTCCCAAGCCAAATCGTCACTGTTTGCAAAAATGTAAAAATAAAAGATTGCGTGTAACAACAGCATTCATCATTGGAAATTTTAGTTCACCATGTACTCCTGTCAACTAAAAGAAATAATTTAAAACAAAGAATTCTAATGTTTTCACACATTTAGTCGCTTTTATCTAACGGTAAATGGAATTCAGGTTGAAAAAGAAAGAAATAATGAAATTCAGTCTCTGTAGATGAGGATACGAGATCTCTTTCGTTCTTTTGCCATTCACGCCGGAGTAAATTAAAGCATTTGATCGATTCAACCAGCCCATTTATCGTCTCTTATCAGAGTTGTTTTTTTCACTCTAATTAAGAAACTCGTAATCATGTTTAATGAAAGTCCATTTGTACATATGTCGCTACGTGAGGGTCATGTGACCACTATCAGATTAGTGGTAATAAGGAATAACTTAGCATTTACAGCCTTCTCTCTCTCTCTCTCTCTCTCTCTCTCTCTCTCTCTCTCTCTCTCTCTCTCTCTCTCTCTCTCTCTCTCTCTCTCTCATTTTGTATGTGCCTCTCCGTGTAAAGGAATGCCATATATATATATATATATATATATATATATATATATATATATATATATATATATATATATATATATATATATATATAACTGAATCACGAAAATATGGAACGTGATGAATATATAAATAAAGACAAAATCCATGAAGGAAAGAGAAACAATGGAGTGCTGCAAGGCCTTTCGACTTATAGTCCGCTCGCTAAGTAAAGGACTATAAGTCGAAAGGCCTTGCAGCACTCCACTGTTTCTCTTTCCTTCGTGAATTTTGTCTTTATATATATATATATATATATATATATATATATATATATATATATATATATGTGTGTGTGTGTGTGTGTGTGTGTGTGTGTGTGTGTGTGTGTGTTTTTGTGCGTGTCCATTTGCACAGAAAAATATCGATATAATTGCAAACACAATCCTCACAATGCAGATCATTTTATATCGCCATTAGCAAAATTGTCTTTGGCGTTATTGTCTCTCTCCATCCCATTCTGCTTTGGAACGACAACTGCTCTCTCTCTCTCTCTCTCTCTCTCTCTCTCTCTCTCTCTCTCTCTCTCTCTCTCTCTCTCTCTCTCTCTCAAGATAAAAGATTTTGGTTCCTACATTGATTTGCATGACATTTAGAACGACTTATATTCTCGAACCAAATGTAAAATAAACGCCCTATTTACATGTAAATTAATAAAAACTACAAAAAGCAAATTTTTCCTCTACCGTTATATCTGCTGTTATTGCTATAATTAAAGTCTTTTTAGTATTAACGCAAAGGAATCTGAAAAGTAATATGGCGCATATTACCATTTTCCAATTTGCATCGTTCGAAGAAAAATCTGTTGTGTACGGGATATGATTGAATTTTCAAATTAATTGGAAGTGCTTCAGTTAATGACAACTGATCTCAGTCAGTCTTTGCAGATTTGGTTTGACTGTTATTTCAACAGATTTTAGGACATCTCTTCTTTTTACAGTAACTCTTGCCTTGAGATTGGAATCTAAAAATTCCTTATCTGTCTCCTGTAGAAAAATGGGGAATGTTTTTTTTCGAATTCTACAGATAGATCTAATAAATCTCTTTAGTTAAGAAGATGGTAGTGATAGTAATCATCAGTGACTCATATCTCCAGTGTATCTCATTATTTTAAGAGATTAACTTCAGTACTAAATTTCTAGCTTCAAGAAAACAGTTTGTGTTCAGTAAGTTCTGGTTTCTTCAATTTTTGTAGAGATAACATGATAGTCATTTGATATAAATAGAAGAAAGCTTTTAAGCTTATCTCATAGACCATATGCAGGTATGATGGTAATATTACGGCCTTTAATTAACTGAACAAAACAAAGACAAATAAAAAAAATAACAAGAAATCTTTTTTATTTGCCTCACATTTCAGAATTCTTTGATGCCGGATTAACAGATTGTACCTTATTTTTTTATGCTTCTTGTTAAGTTCCCTAAAAGGTTTTCCAACCAGGCTAAAAATGAAACTCTTCTTGTTTTCCGGAGTTGGAAGACCTCAGAATGATATCATTCATTTTAATATTCGTACAATAAGAATTGGTTCATAAACTGTTATCGTAGCAGGAAATTTGCAAATGTATAGATATGAAAAAATGCAAATATCTTTCATATATAAATATACATATGTTTTATTCTCAGACTGGAATATCTTCGCCTTTTAGCGGAGCGGGAAATTTGTGAGTGTATAAATATAAAAAAAATACAAATATCTTTCATATGAAAAAAGAAATATTTTTCATATTCAGTATGCATTAGAGTTACTGAAGCCGAATAAAAACGCTACTGTATTTTCAAAACTGCGTAGCCGCTTTCGCAAAAGAATGATATATAAAAGAAACAGATGATTAATGAACCATAGGAAAATGCGAAGACTGAAAATGGATAACTGATTTTGAAACTGCCAGCAACTTCATTCCAAAATCAAAGCATAGAATTTTGATGAAAATGACACGATTTTGCTTGTGCGCGGATATTTGCCAAATGTAACCTGGAAAAAAAAAAAAAAAAAAAACAACGAGGGAAGCATTAAAACCAGTTTATTTTGTTCCTCTGTTTTTTGGGCTGGCGGTAACTATCTGTAACCGATATCTCTGAGGCTTTTCTCTTCCTGATGCCTTCGAATTGTAACATCTTGTGGGCTTGGGGAAGGTCGAGCTTCCGCCACTCGACGAGCTTCGTTCAAGTGCTTTTCGGAAATATACTGACAGCTAAAAAAAAAAAAAAAAAAAAAAAAAAAAAAAAAAAAATAGAAAAAACAATGAGTGATGATTACTTGGGAGCATGCTGCAAGTGAGAGCGAAGTCAAACAACCTGATTCTATTCAAGAGGTACGTTTGACCATACCCTCCTCCTAGAAAAATTAATACACGTTTCATTTGAAGCAATTGTTTTTAATGGCAAATTGTTTCTCATCTACATTTGACAGTGGGACCAGCTTTCTCAATGTATATTGACATGTTTGTTGTAATTAAGTTATATGATTAAGTTAGATACCGTAGCTGCGTGGCTTATCTACCGTCTAACTACCGATAAATGGTAGATAACCAACCATTTACCATCCTAATACTCATCACATGCCAGCGCCAAAAGAAAAATGTGATCTTAAATTTCTGAATTATTCAAAACATGGAGAAATTTGGCATCTCTTCCAGATTTATTTGGTAATTTATTTATCTATTTATTTATTTATCTGTTTATTTATTTATTGTTTACAGTATATATTTGTTTATGTATTTAGTCATTAATTGCATTGTAACGGTAATTGTCGTGAAAATAGTTGAAAAAGGGACATGTTTAAAGTCACGAGATCCATTATCCTTATTGATATTTAGTAAGTCTCGAAAGACGCCAGGAAGAAAAAATTACAGCGTGGTTCTGGGAACAGTCCTGACATATTGCTTGCATGAACAATGTATATAAGTCTGTGTGAAATTCCATGGAAGTAGATATTGTGCGTTTCGGCAGGTCTTGCTAAAGTTGTCAGGTCAATCAATTTCGTGTTGCTAACCCGTTCTTATTCATATATATATATATATATATATATATATATATATATATATATATATATATATATATATATATATATATATATGTATAAGTATATGCATATATGTGTATATATATATATATATATATATATATATATATATATATATATATATATATATATACATAGAGTATATATATATGAATAAAATTATTACGTATAAATTTTGTAGCGGTATGAGAGCTCATGCTTTCAAAGTTGATCGTCAGAATATTCGTATATACCGACATTTTTGCTATTTGCTAAGGCAATAGACGCCTCTGAACACTGATAAAAATCGCATATTTCGCAATAGGGCTGTATTTTATATGCAAATGATATCATCCAATCAAAGTACTGAGAAATATTTTCCCTTTTTATAAAGTACAGTAAACTTGAAGCTTCGGACATGTTACCTTCACATGGAATTTACATTCATATTATGGCAAAGCCAAATTCCTGAGTTGCATAAGGGTAATTCAGTGTGCCAGTTGGGATTTCTCCATTCCAGGCTTAATTAGCGGGAGATGATGTCCTCTTTATGGTCTTAATGAAAACTGCGACCGAGGGCATAGGAGTGGTTCTTATATAACTTACTATTTTGCTCCAGTATACATGAAGGGCCTCTCTTATTAATTTAACCTACATATGACTGCAAATATTATGTTAGTTGGACTTCCTAATTTGTGCATTTGGATCTTCAGTTTGTACCTTCGTAAAATAATCTGTTTTTTTTTTTTTTTTTTTTTTTGTTGCTCATATACTAAAAGTATTTTATGAGAGCACAGATTTCTTTTCTCCTCAGTTTGTTATGCCCTCCATAAGGATGCAATTGTTGCCTTTATCTGTGTGGGCTTTGTTATATTCTTCTTCTCTTTTGTTTTGTTTTAGAGTGATACTAATTACTATTTAAAATTTAGCTTGATGTGGTTATCCATTGGGCATACGATTGTAAACAACATTTTTGGATGGATTTTTTATATATTATTACCTAAAAGTTAGATTAGAATATGAAATATAAGAAATTAGTGAAAAGACTGATTTCCATGTATACCCAAAAAGGAAATCACTTTATGAAGATAAATTAGATATTGCTGACTCACGTCGTCTCATATTTATTGGATATAAAGATATCTGAATTGCAAAGATATGATTAGATCGTCAATCTGCGGCCACAATTTGTGAAATAAATTAATGATTTGCACCCAGTATTTTCTGCTTTTTATCATGAAAGTGAAGGCTGTGCGTGAAAGTGAAAAGAATAGGTGGAAGTAATGCAAATCCATTAAACGCATAAGCCTTGAAAATCAGGCAAAGCAAGGACACAGTAAAATAGTAAAATCATCTTGTTTACCTGCAATCAAAGTAAAAGAAAGCCCCCTCCCCACAAAAAAACAAATTAAAACACATGGAAGGAATAGAGTACAGTACAGAATAGAGAACTAAGTATGAAATTGTACTAGACAGCTCTCTTTCTTTCTTTCTTTTTTGTTTACGAGACAGCGCAGTGCAGGTCCAGAATGCTAAACGCGGAACGTAAAGACATGATATCAGATTCATACCGGAAACGGAGAGACCCTTCCCCGGAAATAAGAAAGCCGATTTGCAGACGCGTTAAGCCCGGTAGGCGTAAAAGGGGACGCATCATGAAAACAATTACAATGTGGAGGCCAGCGTTAGGTACTGTTGTTGTTATTATTCATAAGGTATACCTCATGCTTATGTAACAAACCTGTAGGGGCCATTGATCTAAAAGAGTATGGTGTTCATTTGACAGAAATTACAGAAGACGGTAGGAAATACAAAAAGTAGAGAAATACAAAAGTGCAAGGTGAATTGTTGTAGGGTAGTAATGCATTGCATCTTCGCTTGAACTTTTCAGGTTCAAATTGTACAGCATCCTCAGGGTAGCAGGGTTATCATAGAAGAAGAAACAAAGGTGAGAAATGATTGCCTTTAGTGTGAAGTCACTTAATTCGCTTACGTTGCTGGATGTATGCAAAGCTGACGATACTAACAATGATTATAACAAACAAGTCTACAGGCTCGTCAGGGTATACGTCTTCTAATAGTTCATTTATATTGCAAAAATCTTTGGTAATCTCAAGGCTATAGTCATAAATATGTTTAAATTTTGGTGTTCACGACATGGGCATAGCTTTTCTTCTTGTTATTTTACTTTGTACTGCAGGGAAAGGAGAGCGAATTGTTTGAGCTACAATTAGTTTTTATACTTTTCCTTCATTTACTACTTTTTTTTTATTTACTAACATTTGACAGTGATTTTTCTGAAGGAGCTTTAGATATGTCTTATCTTTAAATATAAAAAAAAACTGAAATTTTAATGTACATATTTTCTTTTCAGTTTCAACCTTCATTGATTTGTGAGTAATAACTAATCTTCTTTATGTCTCTTTTCAGGTACGTATGAGCGCCTTGAGTTAGTAGTAAAGCCACGTAAGTATGTAGTTGACATTTCATCTCATAGAATTTCGTCACAACGTCACTAACACGTAGAGGAGACCTTAAACTGATCCAGCATAAATAAGGAAACCTCGCAGTAGAATGCAAAGTAGTGACGGGAAGTGCATTTACGGGAAAAGGAATATGAAGGAAAATCCTTCGTGTAACTTGATGGAGGATTGTGATATGTTATCTGGAGTTTTTCTTTCATAGAAATGGCCGTCATATCCACCCAGCTACTTCTTTTGCAATTAAAGTTGAAAGATGAGGTTGGAAGGAGGTTTTTCGTTTGATGTTCTTGGAAGATTTCCGAAAGGGGGTTTTCAATTCACTCCAGAGGCAAATTGGATAATCTCGTCCAGATTATTAGATCTAATGCAGTACTTTATTGTAATGAGATTTTACTGAATTATAAGATCACTGAGTTAGAGAAATTCAACATAAATGTTTTGTATTCCGATAATGATTAAATTACAGTGGCATGTCAGTGAAAATTATTCTGAAGAGTCATATCTTCTTATGTGCTTTAGGGATTTTCATCTAAAAATCTAAAAAAAAAAAAAAATATAATAAATTGCGACCAGCTATCTTCTCATAGATGGCTTGCTAATGTAATTAAAAGGGTTAAAAAGGTCAGGCCAAATTTTCCTTCGGTAATTATGAGTGAGCCTTTCAGGATAGACAGCTGAAGTAGACTCATTACAAACAGCGACACGGACTAGGGATTAACCTGAAAAGTGCCAAAAATCTCCACATGGCCATGAAATTAGACATTTAGCTGGATGGCAAATAAGATGGTCATCTGTTCTCTTGGTATTACAGTTTCATTTATTCTGTTTGGAAAAGTGGTGACCATTGTATGCATTCCAAATCTGTCATTGGTATGTGAATGAATAAATGTATTTATACTGTATGTATATGTATATATTATACTACATATGTATATGTGTATATATGTACAATATATATATATATATATATATATA